>NW_007246531.1:337967-341051 GCF_000164805.1 Carlito syrichta
AAATATCTGTCTGGGGACGGGGAAACACCTCTTATCAACAGGATGCCTGAATGAAATGTATTTGTATACCTAACCCTTAACTGTACCCCACAACATCATAATAAAAAATATTGATTAAGAAAAAAAAAAGAAATAGGAAACCGAGAAGGTTGAGGGGTTCACTACAAAGGGAAGTCATGGTCTGGGACAGAAGTAAAGGGAGAAGGAGAATTGAAGTAAAAATGACTCAGATTACTGTGAGTTTCAGCATTTCGTTCTAGTGTATTTAGAGTTCCCAAATTTAATTAGAGTTTTGTATGCCAGAATAAAATGAGCATCTGCAAATTATTATTTGATTGATTTGTATTTTTCTTTGCTGACAAAACTTCAACTTTTAATAACTGAGGCATTTTAAGTATGTATTATTTTTCAATATTTTTCCTGAATATATATTTTAAACTAATAAATAACTCAGGCATAATTAACTATTAATTGAAAGCACAGATCAGGTAGTACTGACTCGATTTCTTTCAGGTGTTTTGCAGAAGAAACTACAAAGATGTATACACATTCATGACAATATTTCCCTGGATTGCCCACGACATGTTTTATAGTTGTTTGCAACAACCTCCTTTACAACAAAACCATTTTTAAAGTTTTATGCTTGATATAAATATAGTAAGGTAACAACGATATAAAGAATAGAAATAATAAGATGGGTTTGTTTAAATCGAAGGAATGATTTGGATAGTAGAGTTTCGTATGGATCAAATGTTACACTTACATAGGGTTTTGCTCAGACACGTAGAGAAGAGATGATAATCGAATGAAAACAACATTTATTTTCACTTTATATGCATTCCTTGGCTTTGACACCAGAGTATTATTGCAAATCAAAATAAAATATAAACAAAAGCACACATCTTCATAAGGTTATATTATATCATCCAAACATAGAGGTGAGAACAAGTACTCTCATCATCAAAGATAATCCTAGAAAACAAAATTGAAAAATAAAAGGTGTCAGAGCAAGTACTTCAAAAAAATTGACAGATACAACTGTCTGCATTTATCATGTACAACATAATGTTTACATATATTGCATACAAATATATAGTGGAATTATTAAAACTTGCTAACTAGCAAATGCATTTTTTTGTGCTAAGAACACTTAACATCCACTCTGTATTTTTCAAGAATTCATGATGGCAGGGATAGTCACTTTCAGTTCTAAGTTTAGTTTCACTTCAAACTTTAATACAAGCTGAATAAAGTCAAGATAAAAATGTTATTATTTAAAGTTGTTTACACACTCACCCACACATGTACCATATTTTTAACATTTCTAATTGATGTGAAAACAAAGTCTCCTGCTGCTCTGCTCTGGCAGCATAAGTAGTCTCCAAATAATGCATGATCTTAAAGAAAACATCATGAGTTTAGCTAATATACTTACAAATGTAAGTGCATTAGAACAAATGTCTAATTGTGGTGCTATATTTTCTTCAAACTATTTGGAGATGTTAATACAGTGTTATAATATTATTTGCTATGAATTAATCTAGGTCTTATTAAAAGGAATAGTAATCTCTTGTTTAAGATGCACATCATTGTTAAATTCAGTAAAGTTCACTGTTACCATTTGATTCAATCTGACTTAACAAAAATTCTATTAATCACTTTGAAATACAAATACATAGATTTTTAAGAAAAAAATGACAAAACTGTGCTCAAGATGCCAAATATTTATGGGTAATTCCTTATTAATAGCAAACAAGAAATGCATTAAAAGTATGAACATATTTCCTAGTCTGAGGAGTTAAGAGAGGCTTCATAAAAGAGATGATATTTGAACTGCATCTTAACACTTTGAAATGAAAGAACTGGTTTTATATACATGATGTACCTAAACTTCTCTGTTCTCTTGTCAACCCACATTAATAGAGCATTCTTCTCAGCATTTTCACTGAAAGCACTCTTGGATAAGATCACAAAAAATGAATCACTGAGAATTTTAATTCTGATTCTTGAGCTCTCAACAGTATGCAAAACAAGTTGACTATCTCTTTCTTATTGGAAAACGTCTCTTTTTTCCACTAATATTTTAGTTATTTTTATTTTTAATGTTTACATACAGGCATGCATTACTTAACTGAGGGGATATGTTCTGAGAAATTGTTGCTGAGTGATTTCACTGATGAGTGAACATCATAGCATGTGCTTACACAAACCTAGGTGATCTAGCCTACTCCACACCTACGTTATACAAGTTAGCCTATTGCTCCTAGGCTACAAACCTCTGTATCATGTTATTGTACTGAAAACTGTAGGTAATTATAACATAATGATAGACATTTGTGTGTTCAAACATAGAAATGGTATATTAAAATATGCTATAAATATAATATTCCTGTATAGAGCAGCAGCTGTCATGAACGGAGTCTGCAGAACTGGAAGTTGCTCTGGGAGAGTCAGTGAGTGGTGAGTGAATGTGAAGGCCTAGGACATTGCTGTACACTTCTGTAGATTTTATAAATGCTGTACACCTAGAATACACAAAATTTATTAAAACATTTTTCTTCAGTAATAAATTAACCTTAGTTTACAGTAATTTTTATTCTATAAAAAATTTTAAACATTTTGACGCTTTTAAAATAGCAGTTTAAAACACAAACACACTTTACAGCTATACATAAACATCCTTTTTTTTTTAAGGCCAAGAGATTTATTAAAGTGGCGGTTACAAGGGAAAAAGGGAAAGGGTCTGTGGAGAGAGAGAGAGAGAGGAAGTGGGAGAGAGGCGGGGAGAGAGATGCAGAGAGGGAGAGAGTGACAGAGAGAGAGAGAAAGAGAGACCGAGAGAGCAACATCCACTTTTTATAAGCTTTTTTCCTACTGAAAAATTCGTTTTTCAATATTTTTTGTTAAAAACTAGAGCAAACACATTAATCTAAGATTACACAGGGTCAGAATCATCAATATCACTGCCTTCACCTCCATATCTTTTCCCACTGAAAGGTCTTCAGGGGAAATAACATAACACACATGGAGTTGTCATCTTTTTTTTTTTTTTTTTTTTTGAGTTGGAGTCTCACTCGGTCACCC
>NW_007246531.1:341281-429849 GCF_000164805.1 Carlito syrichta
TGAACATCCAATGTAATACTATAAGAAAATGACTGACAGTACTGGGAAACTATGGGGCGGAGGATGGAGATGGGATTAACAGTAGCAAATATCTGTCTGGGGACGGGGAAACACCTCTTATCAACAGGGTGCCTGAATGAAACATAATTGTGTACCTAACCCTTAACTGTACCCCACAAAACCATAATAAAAAATATTTAAAAAAATAAAATAAAAGACTGGGGCAACTCCTTTGGGTCCCCTCCCACTGTGGACGCTTTTCTATCCTCTCAATAAACCCTGCTTTCTAAAAATAATAATAATAAAAATAAAATAAAGGACTATAATAATGAAAAAAATAAACATAAGTACATACTAAAACAACAATAAAAATATAGTATAGTAAATATATAATAGTATAGTATAGTAAACATATAGTATAGTAAAAATATAGTATAGTAAACATATTATAGTTATTAAGTATTGTGTACTGTACATAGTTGTACGCACTATACTTTATACAACTGGCAACTCATTAGGTCTGTTTATGCAAACATCACCACAAACATGGCAGTAATGTGATATGTTATAACTTTATGATGGCTATGATATCAATGGGTGATATTTTCAACTTCATTATAGTCTTCTGGGACCACAGTTGCATATGTGGTTCATCATTGACTGAAATATCATTATGCAGCACATGACTATATATATTTATATATGTGTGTGTTTGAGTGTGTATGTATATATGCATAAATATAATCATTTTATTTTTTAAATTCTTTGTTCTTGAGTAGGATTGGCCACTAGTATTCTTTCCATATGGTTTTTATCTACCTTACATTTTAATTTTACAGGAAGCTTATATAATGTGCTGAGAAATGTTCCCTTTTTCTTTTTTTAAAAAAGACTTCATTTATTTAAAGCAGTTCTACGTTCACTGAAAAATTAAGAGAAAGGTAGAAATATTTCCTACATACCCTCTTCCTTTACACATCCATGGCTTTCTTCATTATCAATGTGAGGGGCCACCCAAAAGTCAGGAATTTATTTATAAAAAATTGTGTATTTATTCTTACATTTTTAAACTTCAGTTTGATGCAAACTTCATTTGATGCCCCATTGAGACACTTTTTCACTGCTCAGTTTTTGAACTTGTCGGTTTTGATGTATTTTAGTGCTTCCACCATTTTTTGCTTCATCTCTTCAACATTGGCAAAATGTTTCCTTTTGATGACATTTTTATCTGGAAAAATTTTTTTTTAAAGTCTTGCGAGGCGAGATCAAGTGAATAGGAAGGGTGGGGCATGGGGTCATGCCATTTATGGTAAAAAAAACTGCTGAACACGCAGTACAATGTGGGCAGGTGCGTTGTCATGGTAGAAGAATCAGTCACCTGTTTGCCTCAACTTGGGATGTTTCTTCCACAAATCATGACGCACAGCAACACTAGCTGGTGCAGTGATACAGATGACCTCCTAGAACCCTTAAGTAGCTGGAGAAGCCTGGACTACAAGAAGTCTACCCTCCAAAAGACAACTCCAGGTTTTTTTGTGTTCCCCCTGGTACCTCCCCCCCCCCACCAGAGTGCTATATTTATTAAAACTGATAAATTTACATTGACACATATCCTAGATGTCCCTAGTTTGCATTAGTGTTCACTCTTGGTGTAGTCCATGTGTATGTCAATGGGTTTGATCAAATGTAAAATTACATGTATTCATCATTAGAGTATTATTTAGATTATTTTCACTATACTGAAAATCCTCTATGTTTTGCTTATTCATCCTCCCCTTTCTAACTTCTGGCAAACACTGATAATTTTATTGTCTTTATAGTTTGCCCCTTTCAGAATGACATATAGTTAGAGTCATATAGTTCTCAAATTGGCTTATTTCACTTAGTAATATACACGTGAGTTTTTTTTCTTCACTTTTCATAACTTGCTAGCTCATTTCTTTTTAGTACTGAACAACGTTTCATTTTTTTTAATGGATCATAGTTTATTTATCCATTCATCTACAGAAAGACATCTTGTTTTTTGGCCAATTTTTGGCAATTATAAATAAAGCTGCTGTCAACATCAGTGTGGCCGGGCTCGGTGGCTCAGCCTGTAATCCTGCGCTTTGGGAGGCTGAGGTGAGTGGATTACCTGAGTTCGCGGGTTCGAGACACGCCTGGGCAACTTGGCAAGACCTCATCTCTACAATAAATCAAAAAATCAGCCGAGCGAGGTAGCGCGTGCCTGTAATTCGGCTACTTGGAAGGCTGAGGCGGAAGGATCGCCGGAGCCCCGCAGGTCGAGGCTGCGGTGGCCGGGAGCGGCCACTGCACTCCAGTCTGGGCGGCAGAGTGAGACTTCAACTCAAAAAAACAAAACAAAACAAAACAAAACAAAAAACGAAAGAAAAACAAAACAAAACAAAACAAAAAACAGTATGAAGGTTTTTGTGTGGACAAGTTTTCACTTCTTTTGGGTAAAAACCAAGGTGAGTTATTGCTGGATTGTATGGTAAGGATATGCTTAGTTTTATAAGAAACTCCTTGTATAGTTTTGTAAGAAACCCTGAAACTGTGCTCCAAAGTGTACCATTTGCATTTCCAGCAGCACAAAATAAGAGTTTATGTTATTCCGTATCTTTCCCAGCTCTTAGTTTTGTCAGCCTTTTTGTATTCTGAGTGTTCTAGTAGGTGTGTAGTGGCATCTCACTTTAATTTTAATTTCCTTGATGAAATATGATGTGAAACATCTTTTTGTATGCTTATTTGCCATCTGTAAGTATGTATATATTTCTAATTCATAAATATCAACATCTTATCTTTTAACTGTTTTAATTGTATGTATATATAATATTTGTACCTATTTATGAAATACATGTGATATTGTGTCTATTGATCAAATCAGGATAACGGGGACACTCAGGAAGAATAAATGCTTGACCTCAAGCATTTATTATTCATTCTGAGTATATATCCAGAAGAAAGAAAATCAGTATATGAAAGAGATATTTGTATTCCCCTGTTTATTGCAGCATGATTGACAATAGCCAAGATATGGAATCAACCTATCAACACAGGAATGGATAAAGTGTGTTTTACATATACAATGGAATATTATCCAGCCATAAAAAGGAATAAAATTCTGTCACTGGCAGCAACATGGGTGGAACTTGAGGACATTATGTCAAATGAAATAATCCAGGCACAGAAAGATAAAAACCAGATGTTTTTGCTCAGATGTGGGAGGTAATAATAAAAAATTGAAGCCATCTGTCTGTCTTATTTCATGAGCTGTCTTTTGAGGTGTTTGGCCTATTTTATTTAATTTTGGGCAATTTGTTTTCTTACTGCTGAATTTTGAAGGTATATCACGAATAATAATCTTTTAACAGATGGGTCTTTTGCAAATATTTTCCTTTGGTCTGTAGCCTGTCTTCGCATTTTTTGACCATTATCTTTTGCAGACCAGAAGTTTTTAATTTTAAAGAAGTTCATCACATCCATTATTTTTATTTATTTTTTTTTGGGGGGAAGTATATATAATGTTAGCATTTTTAGATATATTTGTCTGTCATATATATTTGCTAAAAGTTTTGTATCAAACATATTTCCTCTATGAAAAAAATTTAAATAATGAATAAATTTCTTAGAAGGCATAGAGGGGGGTATTCATGCTTTATATTTTTCTTGTAAAAGATAATATATATTTTCATAGGAACTTATTTATATATCTAATTTCAAATTTATTGGCATAGCTATTTTCTTTTATTCAAAGCTCAGGGTCTTTCTACTCACTTTTCTGTTTGTTATTAATTCTGGTTTCCTAGATTTTATAATTTAGGGCTCGACTCAAAGGTAATCTCATAAATGTCTTCCCTGACCATGCTGATTTATAGACACTCGGTTTCTGTATCACTAATCTAGTCACTTTATATCAGTTGTTTACTTTTTAAATTAGGATATTAGCTCCATGAGAGCAGGGACTTCATCTGTCTTTTTTCATTAGTATATTCTCAATTCTTATAATGGTTTCTAAGGTATGGTATTGCATGCATTTATCTGAATAAATGAATGGTGCTTATTTTTCTTAGGATTCAATTTTCCTTACTTCTCTCACATTTTTGCATTCTGCCATTTTATTCTGGATATCTTTTCAAAGCTGTTTGTATAATGAACAGCCTTTAAGGATAGATATAATGTTTCCTTCTGGAGCAAAAGTGAGATATGCCTACTGTCTAGTATAATAAAGATAATTTGTATCTCCCAAGTATAGGACAGGCATGTGCACTACCCATTAGAAAATATTTTCTTTCCATATGCTCAGGGTTCCTTCCCGAAACACAATTTACTGTGTATGGAGACATCCATCTGCTTTGTCCTTGTGGGATTTGGGAGTAAAGGAAATTGGCACAAATATACTGATGCTAATGCTGCTTGCAGTGCTGTACATGATAACAGTCCTTTGTCTTTGACCCAGAAGTCTCATAGCTTCTCTAAGTGTTCATGGAACTGTGGTAGGCGAACTTGTTAAATTGTTAAAAGATAGTTTCAAATCTTGGCATTTCCTGACAATTGCATACTAGTTGGAGACATGGTATGTCAGAAGTGAGAAGTGAAGTGTGCTTGAATATACTTAGTCTTGAGGACTTAAGGTTCTTGTCCACAATTACACAGTAAATAATTTAAGGTTTGAGGACTGGGTTCCATATATTATATCTAGCATCACTTAACACTAGAATGAAAAGCTCTAGTGTTTGTGAAAAGGTGGTATTTTCAATCTTTTCTTTACATGTCTTTAGTCTCTTCTAAAATTCCCTGATTGTATTCATGTTTATATGAGAATTGTTAATGACCAAGATGTATATTATTCTCAGCTAAAACCATTCGATGCTTTATCATACCGAAAACAAAAATCTTTGCAATGTTCTATGATAAAATGGTGCTAAAACAGAATTACTTTTTAAGTTATTTGCCAATAGCTCATTTCTATTTTAGTTGTATTAAAATATCTGGTTAGATATCTTTTACAAGTTTCATGAATATGAACCCTTATTTGCTAATAAGCCTTGATAAAAATAATTCTTTCCAGTAGTAGATCAATAGTGTATTCTGAAAATAATTATGGAGTTGCTACTTAAACTCCACATTTTTAAAACAAAAATTCAGGACTGAAGTATACTATAGTACAGTTATCCTATTTGTTACACTAGCTTTGTAGCTACAGAAATTTCATTGAATTATAGCCTCAATTTTTAACCAAGGTCCCTAACTCTAACCATTCATGGCTGATATCATCCTTAATAATTTTCTCTGACTTGATACACAAACAGCAATACATTGACTTTATGACCATCTGGGTATGGCTAATAAATTTGGGTCACCCAACTTTAAAATTGTTTTTAACGCTCATTTAACTTATCAATTATGTGGTTGCAGTTACTGTTATTTGACTTTTTTGAAATATAAATAACTTGCCACATTTAAGTTACTGAGCTGCTTTTTCAAAGATTTAATAGCTGAGGAATTTCTCTAGATACATGCAATCATGAAGTGAGACAATTGGTATCTGTATATTTTATAATATATTCATTCAGCAACTTAAATATATTTATTAACAGATTCTATAAATGTAGAAATATTTTCTGTGGCTTATATTACCCTGTCTTATGTATTAAAATGAATTTTCTTCCAAAACATTGATGCTTTTTAAACAGGTGCCAATCCTCATGTTAGAGGGTAAATAAAAGTTGCATGAAATAGTTGTATTTGAAGAAATATATGTTCTTAATTTAAACATAACTAAGTACCCATGTTTGTTATTTAAATGTATGTAGACACAATCAAGCTTACTCTTCAAATTTTCCATCAAGCTCTTAAAAACTTCCTATAGATAGTACAAAAAAGGGAATATTTACATAGCTAATTTTGAGCAAAGGAGAAATGCTTGATTTCTCTAATATTTTTACACTGTAATATGAAAAACAGTTTCCTCTCAACTCACTTGATGCTATGCCTTCGTTCCTAGTGTTTATGTAAAAGCATGTAGTCAGTTGTTGCTGTATGAGAACCCTGACAGGCCCTTCCATACTAGGTAAATATCAGTCATTTCAACTTTTCCAGGGATGATGAAGGACACTGAAATGTAAGGTGCATTAAGAGGTCTAAGTGGAGAAGTTTCTTGTGGCTCACCTTGAGCATTACTGTAAGTCCTGCATGATGTGGGTGCTCAGGGTAACATTTTTGGCCATTGGCATAACAGAGAGTTTTAGAAACTGTCTTATTTGCATATGGAAAAAAAAATGAGGCCAGGCAATTAATTTCCTGATGCATCTTCATAGTATTAATACTTACACGTCCTAAGTGTTATTGGATATGATAAAAATAGAGATCTCTTCACAGACCTTAGAGAACGGGTCATTGCTTTCTAAAAAGTATATATTTTGTTTGTTTGTTTGTTTTTGAGTTGGAGTCTCACTCTGTCACCCAGACTGGAGTGCAGTGGCCGAGAGCGGCCATTGCAGCCTCCACCTGCTGGGCTCCAGCGATCCTTCCGCCTCAACCTTCCAAGTAGCTGGAACTACAGGCGTGCGCTACCACGCCCGGCTAGTTTTTTGATTTATTGTAGAGATGAGATCTCACCAAGTTGCCCAGGCGGGTCTCGAACCCACGGGCTCAGGCAATCCACTCACCTCAGCCTCCCAAGGCGCGGGATTACAGGCTGAGCCACTGAGCCCGGCCAATTCTTAGTACTCTTAAAGACACGCAATTCCAAACAAGAATTTCCTACTTGCCAAGTTGCCCAGGCAGGTCTTGAACCCGCGGGCTCAGGCAATTCACTCACTCAGCCTCCCAAGGCGCTGGGATTACAGGCTGAGCCACCGAGCCCGGCCTAAAAGGTATATTGTAAATTTATATTTAGTAAATAATTAGCTTCAGTTTTGAGAACAGAGAAAGCTGCTGCACTCACATATATCATTCTGACAGAAGAGCAGAAATGCTTCTTGAAGGTAATTTTTACTAGCAAGCATACAGTGAACTTTGGAATGTTCCTTTAGACTATGTTAACTTAATTTGTATTAATAAACAGAATTGTTCATAAAGTGTTGAAGATTGTTGTGTGTAGAATGAATTGTTATCCTGCCACTAGTGTTAACTTCTCCTATCTTTATCGAGATTGTAGGCAAATGATGATGACCATATACTATTCAGTAGCATATGGAATGGTGTCTTAGTGATCCTTTTTCATATAGATTGTATTTTATTTATTTTCTTTTTTTTTGTAATTACTGGGTCATCATGATTATTGTAAAAAAGATTATATGGGAGCATAATCATAGGACAGAGCTTTCTGAATCCTGACTATTGTAAAAAAATATATTTTTATAAAAATATTGTACTTCTTATTCTACAATACAGATACAAACTTTTAGTTTTGATTTACACTTAATGAAATATACAAATACATCATTCTAAAGCTTTATGAATAAGAGAACTAGAGAATGGGAAGTTGCATTTGTGTGTATAAATATGTGCCTACCGTAAGTAGTAAAGGACATTACTGGACAAAATAAATAGTTCAAAATGTTAATGTAAATCTGTTTTCCCTGCTTCACTGGGAATTTATTCCATTAAAATCTAAAGGTTGCTGGTTCCGAAAACAAAAACAAAAACACAAGAATTTTAATGATGTACACAATTTCCCAAACTTTAAAATTATAATGGTTTTTTATATATTATTCTAACCAAAAACTGGTATCAAACAAAAATTTTATCTGCCTTTATTCTTGATAACAAAAGCAAAATGCTCTGCAAAATATTTTTAAATACTTTTTAAAAACAAAGAAGATCTCTTATTAAAGAATCTGAGAACTCTTAAAACATATATTTATTATTTTAAACAGTGATCCATCTTGGAAAAAATGCAGGACATTTATACATATGTTATATGTATATATCTTAGTGTTTAGAGATTGCCACGTTCCTCAGAAAGAACTGCCCTTCCCCTAAACTTCCATGATTAGCTAGTTAAAATTTGTTCATACATTGGAAAACGGAAAAGAGATTCTGAATGCTTATTATTCCACCCACCTTATTTTATGAGATATGCACACAGAAACACACTCCCACATGATCATACATGCAGTTCTGCTATCCCTAGTAATGAATACTCATTGAGTTCATACTACATGCCACTCTTCACTTGTGGACTACTTTCATTGTCAACACAACAGTTACAGATAGAGAAACATGCAAAGAGGATAAGTGAGTTTTCCTGGCAAAGTGTATTGTTAGATTTGAATTCAGACAATCTGACTTCAAAATTCAGAGTTCTAACCTGGGCCCTATTTGGCAAAAGATTTTAAAATGTCCATTTTTCAAATCTTTATTAAAATATACTTCCTCCCTGTTAATTTTTTTTGTTTCTAGTTAGTCTATTTCTTATCTTTAAAGCTCAATAAATGTAAACCATCTCCTACTTAAATAAATGAAATGATATCATGTATGGAAATAATTTATAAAAATTGCCTTTGAATGTTAAGGGGAATAATATTTCTTTAGTTATTGCATTTTCTTCCTCTCTATAGTAATAAACTTCCTAGGATCAAATAATAGGCTTTAAAAAAGCCCTTTATAATTTTTTAGTAGATAAAGAAACTCACAATTTTCATGAACAATTCAACAATGGGCTAGAAATATATTCCTTCATTTCTTGCATATAAATTTGAATATATTTTCTATTTCATGTAAGCCCAAACAGCAGTCCAAACTTTTGCAAATAAGTTACATGTTGACTATGGGTATGTGACTATGTTTTAGTTATGTGAGCTACGGGGATACAATAATAACAGGCTGGTTGGAATAAAATACTGATAACTTACTAAAAAGGTATAATATGTAGAGTATAAAATGGTATTTTAGTTTGACAAGAGGAAGAAGTTTTATTAAATTTCATGGATGCTATGGTTAATAATGTATGGTATATTTCAAATAGCTAAAAGAATAAGTTTTAAATGTTTTTGGCACAAAATGATAAGTAGATATGGTAATAAACATTTTAATTAACTTGATACATTAATCATTCCACAATGTATGAAATATCTCAAAACATCACATCTTATGTATACTTTAGAAATACATAAAATTATTTTTGTTAAAAATTTTAAAAAATCTCAACTTTCTCACAAAAACAAACATTTAAAAATGATAAGTTTAACCCAGATTTAATAAACTATTTTAACTTTTTCCTGTTGTTTTAAATCTGAGATGCATATTACTCTTCATTCTCAAAATTCTAAGTTTAAGAAGTCATTATCACTTATTTTACTATTTTAATAAAATGTAGATGTTTATATATTTATCAAAGTTTAATATTCATCAGAAAAATTATATTAGATTAGAATTCAAGCAATAAAATATTAATATAAATCAAAATTTCATATTCAGTTTGAACTAATTGTGTACTTACAAAAATAGTACTTTTTTTCCTCTTTTTATCTTATTTGTGGTCATTATTACCATTACAAGCTACTTCTTGGGGAAAAATGAAAAAAATTTTGCTTTGTGTATGCCTAAATAAAATTAACTTTCAAATATTGTCTATGTTTATATTATCTCCATATTAATATAGCAAAAGTAATATTAAATAAATACTATGAAAATTAAAGAAAAATATCTGACTTCTAAAATGTGTGATCCATTTTTTGTATAATTTTTTTAAAAGCAGGATTTATTGAAAGGACAGAAAAACTCCCAGTGGGAGATGACCTGAGGGGATTGCCCTTTTTTATAATTTGAAGGAAGAGAAGCTTATCTGAAATAAAGATAGAAATAGAGTCAAGAGGTGGGTGTCTGTTGTGGTTTGCTGACTCTTTTACCTAAATATATAACACAAAGCTCAGCAAGTTTCCACTGCAAATGCCAAATTAAATATTAACAATATAAACCCTGAACTAATACAGTTGGTAGTTTTATTTCAAACTAGAGGCTGTTTTGAATGTATACATGGAAGTCCAGGGTTTGCGGGGTTTTTTGTTTTTTTTTGTTTTTTTTGTTTTTTTGAGTTGGGGTCTCACTGTCGCCCAGACTGGAGTGCAGTGGCCGCTCCCGGCCACCGCAGCCTCGACCTGCTGGGTTCCGGCGATCATTCCGCCTCAGCCTTCCAAGTAGCCGGAATTACAGGCATGCACTACCACGCCCGGCTGATTTTTTGATTTATTGTAGAGATGAGGTCTCGCCTGCCCAGGCGGGTCTCGAACCCGCGGGCTCAGGCAATCCACTCACCTCAGCCTCCCAAAGGCGTGGGATTACAGGCTGAGTCACCGAGCCTGGCGGTTTTTTTTCTTAAATGTTCTTTGATGTTGTAAAAATCAGAAATATTTTAGTAAAGGTGCTGGCAGAAACATAATATGACAGGATCTCCCAACTAGCCATTCAACATTGTCTATTAAAAAGTTATTTTATTAAAGATATATTATACAGATATAGAGATTCTAAATAGGCAAAGTAAATATTCATGGTGGTTTCTGTTGTTCTTATCTTTCACAACCTACGTCTCTCACTCAGGCCATTAAGGAAATAATACAGTTTCTTCATTCTTAACTGTGCTGTTGCAACAAGTGCAGGTCAATTTTTAGAAAACTAAAATGTTCTTTCTCTTTGTAATTAGAGCTGGCATGTTAATACGTATTGTAATGTAACACTATTTTGTGGGTATTCAGATATTTGTAATTGTATCAAGATAACTGATTTTCAAGAAGAGAGACAATCAGAATAACTTGTGGATTATTTTCCAAAATAAGTACATATTCTCTGGAACCTTAGGGATTATCATATTCTCATATATCACTATCTGGGAACGAGTAAAATGTAGACCTTGAAAAAATTTCTAGTTGACTTTACTATTATCCCCTACATGCTTAACATCTTCAATTAGGAACAATGGATTTAGAATATCACAATGAACTACATATGTAATGGATATATCTGCACATAACCACATGCAAATTTGAAGGAATTAAAAACATTCTGGGCATAATTACAATATAATGTCTAAGGAAAATGTAAAGATTAGATAGAAATACAGAACAACCTTTTTTAGTTGAATATATATTCTTGAATATTTCCTTTGTTTAATAAATAAGAATTAAGCTATTTCACATTTTATGAATTTTTATTTGCAGAATTGTGTTAGTATGAACAAATCTTGCCATGAATGCATAATAATAGATCTGAGCAATTTATAGTTTTTGTATTTATTATATTCTGGCAATAGCTAGCTAATGATTTATCTCCATCTTTAAAAAAATATAATACCCTTCCATTTAAAAAAATAAATTAAAACATTGACATGAAGTCTTGTCTCTTAGTATCTTTTGAGATTGGTTACTAAAAATTAGCATTTCAAAGTCAGATTACCTCTGGGTTAACTAAGGAAATAATTTTTTTTATCATTTAAAATCAAGGGACACATTGCAGCCATGGTGACTTCAAAATACTTCATGTTTTGTCTAAAACAGTTGAAGCTCTAATCTCTTTATAATGATATAAATTTAGTCTTAACTCTTACCAAAAGTTGTAATACAGGGAGCAAGTAAATAGGTCATTTGGAAGTTAACAATTCAAGAAAGTTTTAACATGTTTAGGAAAACTAGGACGTTTAAGAAAACATCAGCTATACAGCTTTACTCAGATTAATTTCTGAATACATAAGTATGTCCATGTAGTATTGGGTGGAAAATAAGTGCACAAGAACTGCTTTTTTGTTTCAGAGAAAGTCAGAAATCTAAAATAAAAGAACCCAATACTGTAGAAAATTGAGTCAGAATATCTACAAATCCAACTAAAGATAAGAGTTATTATTGATTCTTTTATTATTATACTTATACTCATGTTTTATCCAGAAGGTATAGGTGGCTGGAAATCACCTTCTGAGGATGGTCAAGTGTGTGGTCTTGAATTCACATATATGGCTACCACCCTAGTAGAAGTATTAGTTTTTATTGAAGGTCATACTTTACTACTGTCATGGAATTTTAGTTCTCTCTTTCCTCTTTATTTTGTGTCATGTCTATAAAGAAAATGGATCAGCATGATATAGTTATCAGTATAATCCTAACTATTGTCTTTAAAGAAAGGGTCATCCCAGTTGTTTTTATCAAAACCACTTTCTACTCTATGGAATGGGACTTCATTATTGAGCAAATAAATTATAGTACACACTGATCTACTAAACAAACCATCTTACTAGGGGCTGAATAGCTGATGTAATTGATTGAGGGTAAAATTTTCACAAGTTAAAATAATTTGAAAAAGTGATGGCTTGCTTATAACACTATAACATATACATTTTTACCATTTTGTAATGATCCTTGATAGTATGAACATTTTAAAACAATCTATGACATGATTGTCAAAATAGTTAACTCTTCACACACATTAAAGAAAACATGACTTCCAGAATGAAATGGTAACAGTCAACTTTCTATTCTATACTATTCAAATCATACTGATATCCTTGTTTGCAAATATATGAGAATAGAAATTAAATGTGTGTTAAAAAACTTGACCATTACAGTGAAGGGACTTAAAAGAACTCTAGAACAAGCAAATAGGGCTTATGAATAAACTGGGTATTTTTTTTTACTGAATAAGAGACAAAAATAATTTCCTTTAAATTATTCTTAAATTGTTCTGTGGAAAAGAAAGCAATTAATTTTGTAGACCCTCCAATGATAGAGTTTAGACCAAAGGGAAAAAATCAATTGATACGACAGGATTAATATACATAAGAATTTTCTAGCAAAGCTGTCAAAAAGAGAAGAATTCCCTGAAGAGGAAACATAGAAGTAAAGGCTAAAATATTTATAGCAGACATGTTCTATAAGTTATTATATAGACAGATGAACAGTGTCTACATAATATTTAATGTCCTTACTTTAAAATGTTTGATTTATGGTGATTCCATTCATTCATTCTTCTACTTTTTTTTTTTTTTTTTTTTTTTTGAGACTGGAGTGCAGTGGCCCAGCCTCGACCTGCTGGGCTCTGATAATCCTTCCGCCTCAGCCTTCCAGGTAGCTGGAACTACAGGCGCGGGCTACCCCGGCTAGTTTTTGATTTATTGTAGAGATGAGGTCTTGCCAAGTTGCCCAGGCGGGTCAGGAACCCGCAGGCTCAGGCAATTCACTCACCTCGGTCTCCCAAGGCGCAGGATTACAGGCTGAGTCACGGAACCCGGTCCTTCATTTTTCAATTATTAAATATTTGTTGTTTGTTTGTTGGGTAAAATTGTCTCATCTATTTTACCAATGTAACCCACTTAGATTGTTTCTATTAAGAATTTTATTCTAGTTCTCGGATATTTGGTCACACTCTCTTTCTCTACTGGTAATATAATTCTGCCATTTTGTACATTCTTTCTTTACCCTAGAGTCAACTAGATACCAGCATGACAGTCAACATTTATCGTGAAAAAAGATTATGCAACTTCCACTGTAAATCGAGTCACTTTTCAGACAAGTTGTTTGCTGAGTTAAGGGAATTACCATTTTGTTATCTAAATAAACTACATATTTTATAACAGCAATACCAGTAAATCCAAGGTTAAAACAAAGAATGCATTCTACTTACCATATTTGATTCTCATGCACCAATCTTACACAAAAGAAACACACAATTTGTAGTTAAATACATTTAAAAGATCAGAAATATTACTTTTATATTTTACTGCCTTTACTATTAACAAAATGTATTTGGCTCATACTAAGTCAACAAAACTAATGTAAGAAAAAAGCTAATTCTGTTTTTGTCATTAATTTGTGGTATTTACAATGATTTTAATTTCCAACAAAATGCTTGTGTTTGTCTTTACCTCCAAGTAACATTTAAATTTGAAATATACAAAGCAATATGTGCTGAATCTAACCTCCAGCATGCCAGGAAAGTATTTGTAGTTTTCCTCTAGATAGTTCTTAAGTGGGAAATACTGATACTGACAGAGTATAGTTTCCAGCATCCTGCCTGGAACACTAATAAATGGTAGGTGTCAATAAAGAGAGAAAGAAACAGAGTCATTAATTGAGTTCATATTTTAAATGAAACTAGAATGAATTTTAAATACAATGTATAATAGTGTTCAGAAACTCATTGGCCTAAGTGACAATTTTAAAATGATAATTTCTTTACATAATAAATATAAAGTTGCGCACTTAACCCAAAGCAAATTACCGAGGTACAAGAATTTGTAAATAAACTTTACAATAATTATCACAAACTATATTAAAGTATAGTTAAACTAAAGGAGGGGTTAGCACTATTCTCAGTGATCAAATGACTCCCTCATTGCAACCCAGGGACTTTGCTCTGTTTGAAATAAAATAAAAATAAACAAGATACTATTTTAAAAGTTGTTTTTATACTTATTATTTTGGTTTTGAGTCCTAGTAACAGAAATGGACAACCTAGAATCCATAAGAAAGGACAGTATTATACTGGTAAAACAAAAAATAGTAGTAATCTGCAAGAAAAGGGAAAATAAAAAGAGATAAAGATATGTATTATTTAAAGGAACTTAAGAATATCATCAGCCTTTTTTCCCTCCTCTCCTTTTCCTTCATTCTCTGTCCTGAAAAATTCATATCTTAGACTATGAGCATTGGTGCAGAGCAAGGAGAAATCTGAAGTGAGGAGAGAGTGGGAGCCCCAGTCAACCAGGACATAACTACTAGTAGTAAATTCTATATATTTGTTAAATGCAACAGACACATACATAAAATATATTAGTTGGTTGATTGTTGTATATTACTTATTATAATTTCATGTTTAGCTTCCAGGTGTCTAAGGTACATCTAACTAGAAATACTGATTTAGGGAATTGAAATTGGTTCCAGTCATTCCCAAGAAAACTTTGAACTGGAATCATCCATTTGCAATCATCAACACATAGTCAAGTGGAATGTGCAAACACAAAGGGGAAAGTACCATGCAAGAATTTGAGGGCTAGAATAGAGCCCTGAAAAGCAATGATGATGAAGATATTGAAGGATAGATTATGTGCTGCACAAACATTTCAAGATGAGTGTGAATATCAGTGTTAATGCACATTCCACAGTAGCTTATTCACGAAAAAATATTCTCAGAAAAATAGAAGCATGAGAAGTGCTATAGGGAAAGAAGTTTGTGGAATGGTTAAAGAGGAAATTTGACTATATTGAAAATTGGAAACAACTCTCTCTGGATTAATAAAATGATAAAACTGGAGATATCTGACATGGCTTAGAAAGAGATAAAATAATAGCAATGATCAAATTTTAAAAATAAAACAAAATAGTTTCTTTTCACTTTTGTAAAGTTAGTAAGAAATTTATAATAGTTGGATGATATATTCTATCAATGTGAATTTGCTTACGACTAAAGAATTTGTTGTGGTGAATCTTAGTGATGAAAGAAAGACGGTTATGGGGACTGCAGTGAATGAGTCATCTTAGAAAGGCATGATGTCAAAGAATTCTAAATAGAAAGATTCTCCCTACCTCCAGTTATTGTAGGCCTGTTGGCAAACATAAGCATCACGAATTCAGTTTCAGAGTGAAAATGGAAAGGTTTGCCAGACTCATATAACAGCAACTGAATTAAAATTTTTTGGTGTTAATTATAACCGTTAGTATAACTCTCTTGCAAAAGTCTTTATTCCTTATTTTAGGTACTCCCAATAGTACAAGGGAAAAGAGTTCTGTTGATGAAACTAATTACCTTGTAAAAATTATTTTTAAAAATTATACTGAAATGGTACTTCATTAATATGAATCAATAATGCAATTCAACTGCTGAAAAAGCTAATGCAATCTCAGGCTTCATTAATTGACAAGAGCATTAAATCACAGGAAAAATAGTTTGTGTTTGAGTTTATTAAAAATTAGTTTATATACATACTGCAAGGATTTATACCTTAGGTGGGAAAAAAGCATGCTAGATAGTATTTTAAAACAAAGGTTTTGAAATCATGTGATAAGCAAAGTAGTTTTCTCCTAGTGATTATCTATCTGGTGCTACGTAGCCTGACTTTGCTTGAAATATTTTTTCCCTAGATTTTATCTGAGAAATGGTCCTTATTATCATGGCCCTTTCTAATCATCCAGGTGTCAGCTCAAATATTACCTTTTGTCATTTAATATTTTGGCACTGTGTGAAATGCTGCTTCTTCCCAAGGCAATGTATCTTAACAGCAATACACATTATTTTGCATTTATACATCTGCATATTCTTCATGCAGAAAGTATAGCACATGGTAAACCATTGATATGTATGAATGAAAAATATTTTAATAGATTGAGGATATTGGGAATGGAAAAAGTGGGGAAATGCAATAGTTTGAAATAGCCTATATTGTTTCAGAATACAGAGTGAGAAATAATAGTATGAATTTGAAAAAGAGCACATTTCCCTTCAGTGCAAGAAACAGCTTCCACACAACAGAAATATTAGTCAGTGGAAAGAGCTGCCTTATACAGAAGGAAATATGCAAAAAATTCAAGTAGAACTGAATGGTTACTTTGTAAATTAAAGGATAAAGATTTGGAAATAGTCTAGATGACCTCAAAGATTACTAAACTCTGTGATCTTATTGTGATATAATCCACAATTTGTTATAAATTTTATTTCAAGAAGAAATTATTAATTGTTACCCACTTATATAATATGTGTACTCCATAATTCCTAACTCCACATATGATTTTTTATAGAACAAATTGTTCTAAATAAATTAAGAAATATTTGTTTCATGTAATGAAGATGCAAACATTGCAATCAAACCAACTAATCTAGAACCAATTTTAAAACCAGTTGCAAAATTAACAAAAAATGTTAATACACATTTTTTTAGATATGTCTGTTCTTGATGCTATACTAAGTTTTTTATATGTAACATTGAGAACTACATATAGTGTGTTATTCAGAAATCCATCTAATGTTTTTCTGAAGAAGATTCAACTTTTGCTATTAGTCAAAAATTGTAAGTACTCTATGCAGAACTTTATATATTTTTAATCCATTTATATTTCTTGTTGCCATTGCCTCCTGAAGACAGCTTTTGATGTTATATCTGCTTTTTTAAAAAATGTAAACAATTGGCTGGGTGTGGTGGCTTAAGCCTGTAATCCCAGCACTTTGCTAGGCTGAGGCAAGAGAATCATCTGAGCCTATGGGTTCGAGACCAGCCTGGGCAACATGGTGGATCCTCGTCTCTACAGTAAATAAAATAATTAGTCAGGCATGGTAGCATGCGCCTATAGTTCTGGCTAATTGGAAGACTGAGGTGGAAGGATCGCTGGAGCCCAGCAGGTTGGCACAGGGGTGGCTGTGATTGTGCCACTGCACTCCAGCCTGGGCGACAGAGTGAGACTCCAACTAAAAAAACCCAACAAACAAACAACCCCCCAACTCTAAACAATTATGAGGTTCTTTCTTTAATTTCAAATATTTTCATTTGAGTTTCAGAGTGTGTATTTTAAAATCAGAATTATTTCTGTTGTAAGAGAAAATCATCTATAGCTATTTTAAGCATTAAAAAAGAATGTATTGGCTCATGTAGCTAAAAATCCTTGAGCTAAACCTTGCTTTATATCAGCTGAATTCAGAGGCTCAGTCTTTCTCTTCCTATCACCCAACTTGGTATTCTCTTTTGTTTGCTTCAATTTAATGCAGGTTTTCTCTCTGGAAATTATAAAATTATGTTCTAACTTATCCATTCCAGTAAAAGTGAATTCACCTTTTTCAAAGGTTCTAGCAATTTCTGATCATTGACTTTCTTTGGTCCACATTGGGTTAAATGCATTTTTTTGATATTCAAGTCTGAGACAATTTTTCATTATCTAACACTCTTGATTGACAACTGGGGATTGGGGACATTGCTTTAACAAAAAATGTACTTTTGTTACTAGAAGAAAGGGAGATAGTCCCAGTGAGTAAAACAATAGCCCTTCATTATAGGATAACTTCTTCCTGAATTTAGGAGTTGATGAATAATTATGAATTTACCTTACTCGTGATTTCACAACAATACTTTAAAAATTCTGTTCTCCATCCTTTTCATTTTAATTCCATTTGAAATCAGTTCCTCATTTTACTATTTCCTAATACAATCTTCCATCCTTAATGCATCGGTTCTGTTTCATTGTTCATTTGTAGTTCCATAGCATTTTTCTTGACGTATGGTGATCACAACTGCACAGCCATATAAAACAACTGTACAGCCATTAAAATATTCCTCAGACTTCTTTTTTATATTGTTATTTGAGTTCATTCATTACTTCATTTCTCAAGAGTTCATATTATAAATACTTTGTATTAGAGTGGCTCCCATGTAAAATATCTTGATATATACAGAAAACAGTTTCTCTCTCTGTAGATAGATATAAAGATGGATAAAAAGATAATTGGATTTAATCTAGATAGATCTAGATAGACATAATGGCTAATCTCTAAGACATTTCATTATCACAATTATCAGGTTATAATAACACCTCTTAAGATTCTGATAAACATTGTAGATCTTTATTGTAGACACCATAAAATTAGAATATAGCATATTCTAAAGACAATTTATGTTTAGACATCACTTTCTCTCAGTAAATTTTTCCAGCAAAACTCTGAAGCAGGGACAAATTAAAAAAAAAACCCAAACTGCTGATCTCTCTCTATCCTAGAAGCCTCTTGCCACACAGTCTGATTTCCTCACTGTCTGTACCACCTTCACCCTGCCTCTTCATGCACCTGCCATGACCCAGTGGAATCCGTTCTTTATTTCTATCTGGTACTCTTGGAGAACAAAAGTCTCAATTATAGTAAATAATGAATAAACAAAACTTTTACTTGTCATCACTAGATTTCAGGATAGTTTAGGTTATGCTCAAAAATCACATTCCATGGTATGTGTTCCCCTTCTGAAAATATATTAAGATGTCAAGTGAAAAGATTAGTAGTACCAATAACTAAGAAATTACCTTTAATGAATCATCCAGCTTAGCTCTGTGAGGTATATTTTGTTTCCATACAGTATGTATTCACAGTTGGAACTATGGAGTTAGACTTTAGTAATGCAGAAAAGTTACTCACTTTTTATACATTTCAATTGCTTCATCTGTAACATCAAAGTATTAATTTCTGTACCTCATAGGACTGTCAAGAAAAAATGATTAAACACTTCATAGTACAAGTCTTTAGTATTTTTTTGATTTAAAAATCAATGACCAACTGAATTTTTATTCTGTTAGTTAATGAACATCTGTGGCAAAAATTTTTGAAGGGTTGAATAGAAATTAGTGAACACTTCCTTATTTTTCCTCTAAAATGGCACACATTTTTGGTATTAAAAAAGTTGGATTTAATTATAAGCTTTGTACCTTAGCCTGAATTACTGTTGGTTCTGTAGTTTTCTTGATTTCACATAGATTCTTTCTCATGTATAAGGGTCATAGTTGTAATCTTTCAGACCTTTGCCATATCACCTGTCCATAAAGGCAAGATTGAGCAACAGTTACTTAATGACACCCTTCAGTTTCTGCAAAATATTCAAATGGAAGGTAACACTTTCCAAGGGGTCCATGATGATTTTATTCATGTGACTTTCTATTTTCTTTCCAATTGTATTATTTATTTCTGTTTCATTATTTTTTATATTTTATTTTAATTTTTTATGTTTATTTTCTTGTTTTGACTATTTGCCTTGAGAACTTTTTCTATTTCTTCATCCCTTCATTTTTCTCTAATTGCTATTCCTACACACACACACACACACACACACACACACACACACACACACACACACACCAGGTCCAAAACATATCAAAGACTTGGTAATTGTCTTGCAAGTGAGTCTATATTATATTCAGCACAATTTGATAAAGAATCATGAGTTTGAAAGTGAAAAATCTTAAAATGTTGCTTACATGCCACTTTTTTTTTTTTTTGCCATTCCCAAATCTTACACTTAATCTCAAAATCATCAAGAAGTCATCTTCCTCATTTGAAATAATAGTAACAAACAAAAGCAAGCATTTTTGAATGACTGTGGGAATAGCACAGGATTAAGTACTGAAATGAAGTTGAATAATATTGAGTCACTGATACCTAAAATTGTGCTTTGAATAAATTATCAAATAAAATGGGGTAATGAATGAAGATGCGTAGAGAGATTACTAAGTATACTTGGGTTATGAAAAGTGCATACTACAGAATTCCAATAACATTGTTTTGTTTGTGTTCTTGAGATTCCATCAGATAGGACAGAACTACAGATGTATGTGTCCTGGCATCTGAGAACAGTCCTGAGAGAGGAATCAAGATAGTAAATTAGTGGATGAAACATTTATGTAATGAAAAAAAATATTATGGTATGCTTCTAGGATTCCTTTATGCTTTATATATTTTAGTTAGTATATAACATCATAATTTGTGAGATTCCTGAACTACTTGTATTATTTACTACCAGTTTAGGTTTTGCATCAGTTCAGCACTGGACAGCTCTGTCCTAGAGGGTTCTGCTGAGCCAAAGTATAGTCAGTTTAAACATTCTTTTCAGCAGGTCTCGGTGGCTCAGCCTGTAATCCCAGCACTTTGGGAGGCCGAGGCGAGTGGATTTCTTGAGTCTGAGGGTTGGAGACAAACCCAGACAAATAGGCGAGACTTCGTCTCTACAATAACTCAAAAAATTTAAAAAAAAAATAATAATAACTAGCCGGGCGTGGTAGTGCTCACCTGTAGTTCTGGCCTCTTGGAAGGCTGAGATGGAAGGATAACCAGTGCCCAGTAGTGTCCAGCAGGTCGACGCTGGGGTGGCCGTCAGCGTGCCACTGCACTCCAGCCTGGGAGAAGGAGTGAGACTCCAATTCAAACAAACAAAAAACCTTTTCTCCTTCAACATTATTGACTAACGTAGGTTATATTTATATAACTTAAATCTATTTCTACTTTATTAAATAAATATTTGTGAAGGTATCTCTGAGTTTAAGGATTTTATCACTGTCTAAATGTAGCTATTGAAGCAGCAATATGGAAGGAGAGACCAAGAGAGTTGTAAGAACTTACTTTTTCAGAAATTGTGCTTCAGTGAAAAACTTGAGATTGCTGTTTTTTATAATATGCTGGTAATTTTAACATGTAGAACATTATTATGAATGTACTTAAGTGTGCCATGATAAAAGAAGAGTTTTTCAGGTAACAAAACTATTTAAATAGGACTGAAAACAAGTTTGTTATGGTATGCTTCTGGGATTCCTTTATGCTTTATATATTTTAATTTGTATATAACATCATAATTTATGACATTCCTGGACTGCTTCTTGCGGGGGTCCAGCCCCACAAGGTTGTGGGTTTTCCTGAAGGAGAGACGGATAGGCGAAAGACCAAAACATTATACTCGGACACCTACTTCCTGAACAGATGACAATTTAATGTTAGTTAACACAGAGTTTTTATACCATTCGTAAAGGGGCAAGACAAAGAAAATTCCTTCACGTATATATCCTCTACAAGTTACCACCATCTAGTGGTCTTAGCAACAAACAAGCCAAGAATCCTGTAAATATTCAGACAATAAATCTTATTCATAAGACCAAAGATGATAGTTTTAGTCCAAAGTCCCGAATTACAGTCCTTGAACTGTCTCCAGAAAGTTTAGCAGTAGTCTTCCTTCTGGGGCTTTATGACCTTCAGAGCTTGTAGTCGCCTTTCTTGTCCAGGTGTCTCCATTACTTTTCTCTTACCCTGCAGTGCTTGTTTCTAAATAAAACTCAAAAGAAACTTTTAGTAATGTTTCCCAGGCCCCCAAGGTTGCTTTCTGTCTTTAGCTAAGTTATCATAAAAGTATCTGATTAGTATATTATGAGTTCAGTGAAAACCTACTCTATAAATGTTAACTTAGAGTTTTACTATTGAATTAAGTAAAAACCTTAACGATTAATCTTTATCCTAAGTCAGTGAAAACAGTGTTATAAATCAACTACATAACTCCTAGATAAGTGTTAGAACTTATAATGAATTCATAATGAACTTACTATAAACTTGTGCTTTTAAAAAACCTTATATCTAAACACTAAACTACATAATTCTAAATCAAATGAGTGAATATACTTATATCATTTATTACTTAAGCAGTGTCTAGTAACTTATAACCAAGTGAAAGAAAGCATTCTTGATGTGCTTCAGAGTTTAACCCTTGCATATGTTAGAAAAGGCCAAACGGCATAGTGGGAAATGGAAAAACAAACCATGACATTTCCAGATTAGCTGTGAGTACTTCACATAAACATGTCATCTTCTTCTTCCACGACTGCACAGAATTTCTTCAGCTGTACCAACAGCAAAGACGGAAGACAGAAAGACGGGCCTCAGCTGCCTGGACTCGCTTTGCAGCCGGTGGTCCTCAGCGCACCTGGATTTTGTCAATCAGGCGGGCCTCCAAGGCTGGCTCCAACAGCTTCTATTACTTGCATGTGCTACCTGTTTAGGTTTGTATCAGTTACCTCAATTCCAGGTAGTAACTTACACTTCTCCCCTAATAAGTGGCAATTAATACTGAATTCTAAAATTAGGTAGTGAAACACACAAGTAGTCTCTATAAAATAGGTAACATATCTGTTAGCTTATAAAGTAAGTTGGAATAACTAAGAAATATGGTTGAGATTGGAGTAAGAATTTCTCCTCATGGTAACACAAGAAAGGGACCTTAAAAAAGATATCAACTTGCAATTCTGTGGGGATGGGACATAGAAATTGGTACCAGATCCACACCTGGAGAAAGAGTGTAAGTCTTTACTAGTCTAATTACAAAACTGAAAGGACTAACCTGAATGTCAGAGCTCATCAGAATAAAGAATCTTCTCATAGTAGATGGGAGTCATTGGAACCAGAGGAAAATTAAAGGAATTTTGCCTAAAAGGGACAGGAGAAAGGTTGAAAATGGAATTCTAACAGAGAAAGGCTGAGTAAATTGAACATTGCAAAATCAGGGACTGATGGGGAACTTATAAATAACTAGCCAGTTGAAAATGCATCCTTTGTATCATGAGAAGCATCTCACAAGAATATGCTTCAAGAAAGTTAGCTTTAAATACCTACAAAGCACAGAGAAATTTAATGCCAAATACCAGCAACTGTCAGAAAACAAAATTCCTGCTCTTTACCTCTTTTCTCATTAAGTGCTTCACTTCCTTTAACCCTGGGGCAGTCCAAGGCAGACTAGTGAGGGATGGAGAAGTATAAAAATCTAGACAGGAAATAGAAAAGGAACCATCCTTCTGCAAGATTCCCCTCTGAAAGACTAGTTCTGTTGAAAGGGACAATTTAATTTTTTAAAAAGCTCTTGAATAAGATCCTTATTATTTGAACAAAAATGGAGAGCAACTGAAAGGACTGAGGTCCCCCGTCAGAAATTCCATCTAGGGCAGGAAAGTTTTATTCTCACAGAGCAGGTCAAAATGAATAGGAAGAGAAAGAAAATACATTTGTTTTCTAATTACAACATAGAAGTGGAAATTATTCAATAAGATATTTCCAGAATAACATTACAGAATAAAGGATGTTCTCACAGTTGCTGAAAGTCATCTGGATTAGACCAAAATTAAGAAACTCTGCCTAAAAGGGACAGGAGAAAGGTTAAGAAAGGAATTCTTAAATAAATTACAAAGTATTAACAAACTTATATTTTGTTTGTTATTGGAATGGACAAGCTAACATATCAAACATTTAGCATTTAATTTCCTAACTTTGTTAAAGAAAAATTATTTGATTGTACAGAATAAAATTTGCTTAAATTGAGACTTTTTTCAGAAAGGTTTTGAGGAGTATTCACAATTTATTAAAATGTCAACTTGTCATAAAATTGGAAAGTAAATAGAATTATCAGCAACTTGTTTTGTGTCAAAATTTACCAATTCCCAAGACTGGACATTTTATTTTTGTATTAACACTTAAAGATTAATACTGTAGAAAAACCATTAATGATTGAATTAATAAATGCATAAATGAGAGAAAATGTACATATAGTCTGAGAAAGGCACCTGAACAAATTTACTTGGCTGTGGCTACTTTATTCTTATTAAAGCAAAAAATAATATGACTCGAGCTTACTAGGATCTGAGCTGAAGGAAGCAGCACTAATGAAAAAAAAGACGAAATTCAAATAGATTCTTGAGCATTGTATTCAAATCTATTCAGGGTATGTAATGCAACTAATTGAACACTGTGAACTCTTTTTCTTCTTTTCTGAGAGTAATCTGAATTTGTGTTGCTGTCAAAGCAGAAGGGAAAAAAACCTTTCTTTATTCAGTGCTCACACTGGCTGAGCAGAGAAACAGGAGCCACAGAGGGGAACTCTTACCAGAATTCAGAGTAGAATCTCTGGAAGGAGAGGATGGGGTGTTCTTGTGGAGAAGGATAGATCATTGTTTACATTTATCACTGGTGTCTTGGCTTGCTCTTGTACATGTGGCAGGAAATGTACACAAGGGAATAAATATGTGAAATTTGGTTTCAAATGGTTACTGAATAGAAAAAGTGAAAAATATGAATGCAGAGGTGCCTCTTTCATATTCAGAGAGTGCCAAAAACTATGTACATTTTAAGGAAGAAAAATCTTGTATTAAAATTGTAATAATATATACCGATAACACAATATGAATATAATTCACGTTTGACTTCTGCATTTACAAGAGGTGTTCAGAGTAGTTACCATCAGCACAAAGACTCTTCTGATTACTGCGAACTAAAAGTAATCCATAGATAACATCGCTTAAGATGTGTATATGTTTTTTGGCACCCTCGATATAGCCTTTCTCATGAACTCAATACGTATGCATTTTAAGTGAAATGATTACAGAAATTCCATAGCTTGGTGTAAAAATGGAGGAATACTATTTTCTTACATGGAAATTTAATGGACATTTTGAAAAAATGGGAATATTGTTCTTTTGAATTAAGTGAGAGTGTGTATGTTAAACACAAAGCGCTCTAACAACGCATTGCATCAACATTTATTTAGGCTGCCATTAATAGAAATATTTTCTAAAGTATTTATTTTATACTACTGACACTCCATTTTTCAAGTTTCTGGGTATTTTCTTAAGACTGATTGACTAATTTTAAATACTTTTTCCTCAAATTCAGTAAATAAGATGTTCTGAGATACATTTTAAAATGAGTAACTATTGATTTCCCCTGACTGGCTGCCTACTGTCTACCTATTTTTTGGCTTATTTAATTTTTTAGTACAAGAAAATTAGAGACTGGTTTTTTTTTATGTTGTACTTTTCTATTTGAAGTAATTATGTAAGTAAAGAAAGAGCAACAAACAACCAGTCAAACACTGGGCTTGATGAAAACTATCAGGTGACAAAGAGAAGGTCCATAAGATAAAATAAATGTATACATAGATGCACACTCCAGGAGACACATTCTTATTCTCACACAATGGATAGCATATTGAATATACACTAGGAGTCCTAGTACCATTCAGCCTTGCCTATTATTAGGTGAGGATGTCAGGTGTATGACAGGTTCAGCCTGATCATAAGGACTAAATTTAAATATAAAGGCATATTTCAATTCTTCTGAGAGATGTATTATGGCAGTTAGAGAGCAGAGCCTGAGCAACAGGGAGGGAAGAAGAAAGCAACTCCTGGCAATTAATCACACATGTCAAGGAACAGTCAGAAGGATCTGTTGCTTTTAACAAAATAAGGGGCTCCTCCAGCCCCTGAAGAGCAGGGCCTCCAAGTTCTCTTGTACCGTTGACTATATTTGTTCTAATCGGAGTGGTGCTAAAATAAGACATTAAATGGACAAAATGGAAATTAAATGAAGAATTAATTTATAATAGTACCTAATAATATTGTTAATTTTACTGTAATTTAAAACATCAATAAAAAGAGCAACAATCTTGATTTTATGCATAATTACAAATAGTGTGTTTTTGTTTGCTTGGACATTTTGGGTGATTTTTTTTTTCAGGTGTACTGTTTTATGATGGTTGGAGGCACGTAATGTCTTCTGGATTGTTCCGATGTGTTTTATGTTCTGTTTAAACTTACTCCTGGTCTCAGTTTGGACCTTACATTTTTAAAAGTTTCATCACTATTTCTTCATCACTCTCTCCCATCCCTAGTACTTAGTAGGCTTTTGATTTTATCAGTGTTGCTTGTGAAATATCTTTTTATTCCTGCCCCATTTATGGTTTTCAGTTTCTACTTATGTATGACTTTTCTACAAAATTGCCAGAGTTACTTTCTAATGTAGGCTTATTATTCACCATATTAAATGAAGGGATTATGATAAGCTGCTTCTTTGAATTTGCAATTCAGTATGATATTCACCTCAGGACTTGGTAAAAAGGGGGCTCCACCCCTATCTTTAGATTTACAGCCTAATGCTTTATCAGCCATTTTACCCTACCTATGTTCATTAACCGTTGATTATTTTCAACCAACCATAAAGACATCGGAACTCTATATTTATTATTTGGTGCTTGAGCCGGAATAGTAGGAACTGCCCTCAGCCTTCTCATCCGAGCAGAACTCGGACAGCCAGGGGCTCTATTGGGAGATGACCAAATCTATAATGTCATCGTTACTGCTCATGCTTTCGTAATAATTTTCTTTATAGTTATACCCATTATAATCGGGGGTTTCGGCAATTGACTAGTACCTCTTATAATTGGGGCCCCCGACATAGCATTCCCACGAATAAACAATATAAGCTTCTGGCTATTACCACCATCTTTCCTTCTGCTACTAGCCTCCTCAATAGTAGAAGTTGGCGCAGGAACAGGTTGAACCGTATATCCCCCTCTAGCAGGACACTTAGCCCACGCGGGAGCCTCTGTGGATCTTACTACTTTTTCTCTTCACCTGGCAGGAGTATCTTCTATCCTGGGCGCTATTAACTTTATTACAACCATTATCAATATAAACCCCCCCGCTATATCACAATACCAGACCCCTCTATTTGTATGATCTGTCCTCATTACTGCAGTTCTACTGCTATTATCTCTCCCAGTTCTAGCAGCAGGAATTACCATACTTTTAACTGACCGGAACCTTAACACAACCTGTTTTGACCCCGCTGGAGGAGGAGATCCCATTCTCTATCAACACTTATTCTGATTTTTCTGCCACCCTGAGGTCTATATTCTTATTCTACCCGGGTTTGGTATAATTTCCCATATTGTAACCTATTCTTCTGGAAAAAAAAGAACCATTTGGCTATATAGGAATAGTTTGAGCCATAATATCCATTGGATTTCTAGGCTTTATTGTCTCAGCACATCATATATTCACAGTAGGAATAGATGTGGATACCCGAGCATACCTCACATCTGCCACCATGATGAAAATGTAGTGAAGAATACCCTTTCAATTTGCTTGTAGAGTTTCTCATTCAGGTCAGCATAATTTGTGGCAGAGAATAAATACTTAATAGATGATTGTTATTTGAAGTAATGTTTTAAACAAATATCAGTTGAACATCTTTTGTAATTAAGTACTTTTCTAGGCTAAGAATATTCCTAATTTAGTGAATAAGTGCTGTATATTGGTTCATTTATTCCACAAAATACTTAAAGAACATATAGGCTGTGTCAGACACTACACAACTCTCTGTACATAAGAAGAATATGTCAGCTACAACTAGTTTAACAGAACTTCCAGGGGGGAATCATGATAGAAGAAAATTTAAATTCTATGAGCAGAAATTGATAAAGTATATAATTCTATCTGAAGAAACATCAAATAACATTAAAAAATCTGTTGAACAAATTGATCTATTGATAGAAATGCCATGTATTGTATACAGATGTGTTATTTTTGACAACCTGTTTTATTATAAGGCTATTTGGTTTTGAAATGGTTCTTATAATTTTTCCTATACTAAAACAGAATAAATTATTATGTATAATATGTAATTTTATTTGAGTCTTGTACCTCGCTCTCAGCCAATATTTGTTCTAGCTTGCTGTCTTGCATTGAGTTTATTATGAAATGTGGTTTACATCACCACAACTTCTCTACAGGCCATTTCATTTTTGTTTTGGTTAATAGTTTTGACTCATATGCCTGATAAAAGGAACGCACACGAGAGTTCTTAACTACTTTCAAAGAAATAAAAGATGGATCACACAGGATATTAAAATGAAAGTCACACAGATTTTATTTTTTTTTTCCTGGTTTCATTTTAAAGATGTGGGGTACAATTCAGGGTTAGGTATACAAATGTTCATTATGCAGTTACCCTTGTTGATGAGATATGCTCCTCCTTCCCCAGGCATCAGTAACTCATATAGATTTTAGAAAAACATAAGAAAAGGAGTGATGAGAAAAGAGGTGACAAAGATTATCATACAATTTAGAATTGGTGGGTAAGTTTTTGTATTATAAAACATCAGAAAATTTAGTGCAACTTGAGAGTATGACCAAATAATTATATAGAAGGCAATTAAAAGTAAATGTGACAAACTTCCAATTGCAAGTCTGCTGTGCTGCAAACACATTGTTGTGGGGATGAGGTGAGTGGATTGCCTGAGCCCGCGGGTTCGAGACCCGCCTGGGTAGGCGAGACCTCATCTCTACAATAAATCAAAAAATCAGCCGGGCGTGGTAGCGCATGCCTGTAATTCCGGCTACTTGGAAGGCTGAGGCGGAAGGATCGCCAGAGTCCAGCAGGTCGAGTCTGCGGTGACCGGCAGCGGCCACTGCACTCCAGTCTGGGTGACAGAGTGAGACTCCAACTCAAAAAAAACACAAAAAACAAAACAAGAAACACAAGACCATGTTCAGCAGTGCACCTCCGTCCATCTAACGTGGATGAGTATGATGCCCTTTATATTTCTATGCAGACAGAAAAAGCCACCAAAATAAGTAATATTTCAGCTGGAATTGGAACAATAAATTGTATTTCAATAGGTAGCCAAAGAAGAACAGAGAAAAGTTGACAGAAGTTACCTAAATATGTATGCCACATTTTGTGCCTTTGAGAATGTTACAGAAGGAGGCTATGACCAAGATAGTGCTTTGGGGAAAAGAAAATTAGAAATTTAATGTAAAGCAATTATAGATAGTAGTATTACATTTTGATGTTATTAAAGTTTATGCAGTTTTCTTAGTTTTGATATGAAATTTAAAATACGATTAATATAATTAAATGGAAAGAAAGAAAACTAGAAACCATACATTTTATTGTAAGTGGGCTTAGAATTTTAAAATAATTTCTTCTTGATTAATTTTATAATTTGACATAATGTATCTCTTTGATATCTGTCAATCTCAGTTATCTACAACATATCAAGAAATATTAAGTAAGATAAAAATACTATAAGTAATCATAATGCTTTCTGTAATTTAATTCATTTTATTAAAAAACAGGGCACTTAACATCCTTATTCCTATTTAGCAATCAAAATGTCTTAGCTCTACCTCATCTCTCAGTCCACATGACATCAGTAGCAATAATTTAAAAAGATATTAGAGTTGATTTCTGCTTGAAGGAATAGCTTGCAGAAAAATAAGACTAGATAAGATGCAATAGAAACAACTGTCTCTAGAGTGGTTAGCCTGATCTTGAGGGAACCTGGCAGATGTGGGTTGATGTCCTGCAAGATGCTCTTGTGTGTTTGCCAATTCTTGGGGAAGACAGAGAGACTGTCAGGTCAGATGCAGAGCTATTACTAAGAGGTCTGAAAGTCAGTAGAGCTTTCTTCAATATATTACGTCTGGGGAGGAAAAAAAGAAAAAGCTTAGAACTGAAATAGAAGCCAAACTCTAGAGACCAAGCTCTCAGATAAATTGAGGTATAGACAAAATCTTGTGATGTATTTTCTTTCTAGTATTTATTAAAATCTTAAACCACACAAAAGACACAAAGAAGATGAACAGATAGTTGCTGAAAAATACTACATAATTTTTGATAATCTTAAAGTAAAAAGAGGTGAAAAATATGAAAACATGAAGGACATATCAAAGAGAAGGGCTCTTGGTAAACACACCATGCTCTTCTCACCTGTTGACTGAATTATGGTAATCAGCTCCACTCTAACTACTTACCAAAAAGAAGAGTGGAGTAAGATAAAATTATTTAGAGCCTCTGCAATTATTAATGAAAATTGTACCCCAATCAATTTAAAAGCACCTGGCATACCAATAAACAGTACCAAGATAAATAAATGACAATAAAACATGACCCAGGCTTCATGAACTAAATATTATATTTACCAGGAAAAATACTTTAAAGTAAATGTAATTTAAATTTAAGAAATCAGATGGCATAATAAAGAATTTCATCAGAGCACTGGAATCTATGAAAATAAAAAATATAATTTTTATGATTTAAAAAATTAAAAATTTGATTGAAGAAAAAATGGGCTTCATAGCAAATCAGACACAACAAAAGGGGTTTAATGACTGGAAGTGAAGGTCAATAAAATATATGCTGAGTGATGCATTAATGGTCAAAGAACAAGAAAGAGAGAAAAGAGAATAAATGACCCATGAGAAAAAAGCAAAAAGGTCTACTATGGGTTGCAATTTGAGCTTCAAGAGACAAATAAAATGGAGCAGAAAAATATTCAATAATGACCAAGAATTCATCAAGACCAACAAAAGACACAAACCCACGGATTCAATAATTATGGCAGCATTCAAGCAGGATAAATTACAAAGAAGAGGAAATCACGATCTAGTTCCTTATTAACATCATCAAGGGTTTGTATCTGGGTAAACTGAACAAATGATGATAGGGTAGAGAGGCATGTTTTTAGATTTCAAAATATTTTTGAAATGCTGGTATTATTGAGAATTTACAGGTATACTTTGAAGCAAATTATATCTCAGTAAGTAACTAACTCATGAGGTTAATGAAGGAAAAAACCAAGCTTGAGGATATAAAAACAGAGATGCTTTAGAGACAATGGGAATATGATGCAAGGGCAACATGCTGAGTTTGATTGTTGAAATGGACAGAAAGCAGATAAAGAAGTAGCAGAGATAGGCATTCTCAAGAGAGGTCTACCAGAAGGTGCAGAAAGAGAGTCCTTCTTCACAAATATCTCTGCCCAAAGAAGAGAGTGGCTGCATTAGGAAAGAAGGTTATGGGAACTCTGAGAACCAGGACCTTGTCCCAAATCCCAAAGATTTAGGATTGAGCCTCATTTGGGCTTCACTTTTGGCTTATATAAATCCAGAAGTTTGGCAGCGATAATTGCTGTTATATGTATTTATAATTTTATGGCTTTACATATTATATAATGTTTTCCGTTTAAACCACATTGAAACTGATTTTGAGAAAAGTTTAATGTGCTATAAGGAATAACTTTCTAGAACTCATTCTCTAAAGAGTCATGTTTTTAAATTTTTAAAAACAGTCTTTGAAATGTTGATATTATTGAGGAATTATAGTATACTTTAAGAGTGACAGTGGCATTGTGGTTATGTTTTTAAGAATCCCATTTGTTTTAGAGATATATACTAAGATATTTTGTAGTATGATACCTGAAACTTGTATCAAAATGACACAAGATATATAATGCAATGTTCTGTATCTTGTTTTGGGTAATTTTGAGATAAATATGTACAACTCTGTGTGTGTGAAAATTAAAGATATTTTATTTAGTGTAAGCAAATTATTTTTCAGTAAGGAAACATAAATATATGATAATAATGTTGAAGAAAATAATAAAGCTTGAGGACTCACTCCATCACAGTTATGGCACGCACAACTATAATAATTTAAAATATCTTTTTGTTTTAAGTAAAGAGAAATGGACCAGTGGAAAATAATAGAAAAACTAGAAATAGATCCACAAATATATAGTGACCTGTTATAACAAAATGTATTCTGCAGTGCAATCGGGAAAGGATGGTTTTTTCAGTAATGTTCATGGGTTAAGTGAATATACATGTTTTTTAAAAAAAATAATTGTGTGTTATACTTCAAAACATATTAACAAAATTAATTCCAAATGGCAAATAGTTGTAAACATGAAAATAAGAAAAATAAATCTCTCAGAAGAAACCTAACAGAGTATCTCTGTGACCTTGAATGAAACCAAATGTTTTTTTAACTTCATCACAAAGCACAAACAATAAAGAAAAAAAAGATAAATAGAGCTACATTAACATTAAGATCTTCTATTTATCAGAAGACAACACTGAGAAAGTGAATAGGTACTGCATAGACTGAGAAAGCTATGTTTGCAATGTGTATATTTGATAGAGGATTATATTGACAATATATATGAACTTTTATAACTTGACAAAATAGAAAGCTCCCAAAATGTTAGACAAAAGTCTTAAATGAGTATTACAAAAGAGAATATCCAAATGATCATTCAATGTATGACAGGGTTCTTAATCTCATTAACCACAAAATGGCAAATCAAAATGAAATGCAATCATTACACACCTCCAGAATATGAAATAAAAAATAGTGATAATACCTAGTTTTAGTGAAAATGTAAGGTAATTAAACCTTTCATGTATAACTGGTGAGGGTACAAAATAATAATCATAATCTGATAATTGTTTGATGGTATCTACTGGTATAGCATACACACTTATTTTGTGATCCAGCAATTCTTTTCTTGGTATATATCCAATGGATAAATGTATGTATTCATCAAAACATGTCCACAAGTGTTCATAGAATAATTATACAGAAGTTAATAACTGGAAATGACCCAAATGTCCACTGACAGCTGAATGGGTAAGTAAATTGTGCTGTATTTTTAAAAGCAGGTATAGCAATGACCATATACAAATTGCTGCTATACGGAAAACCAAGTGCCAATATCAAATTTATAACATTGAGTAAAAGAGCCAAAATCTTAGAAGAAATGTACTGCATGATTCCAGTTATATATGGCTTAAAAGTAGGTAGAATTAGCATACAAGTCAGCATCGTGGTGGTTTGGAAGGTAATAAGTAGGAGAGAGTACAGATGGGGCTTTTGAGATACTGATAGTGTTCTATTTCTTGGATATGCAGTATGTGACAAGGAGACGTGAACAACAACAGCAAAAAGAACACTTAGGGTTTCACATTTTTGTCATTATAGAATTTAGCCTTTCTTCATAAACGCACACACACACAATATGTTATATTTTCAAACAAAACACAGTGAGATTAGAAAAATACATACAATAAAATCAGCAAAAATGTTTCCTAGCAGAAGTGAAGATGAGAATATTCCTAGAAAGTAGTTTCATCAACTTAAAAGTCAGAGCAGTATAGCAATGTGAAGCTATTTAGAGAAGGCATAACAGCTCTACAGATTTCAATAGGCTTTGAGGACTTTTGTTTTAATGCTGAGAATTATATTGCTAATCTTCAGGATGAAAAATACCAGTACAAGAAGGTGAAATCTTACTGGCACACATTAAAGAAGTAAAATGTACACTCTATGTATGTATTGCATTTATACATACATGAAAAATTCTATCAAATGGTCAAAATAGAATTCTGATGATTAAATATGTAAACCTTGAATATAAATGTACTGATTTAACAACTAGTTGTTAATCAGATGTGATATTTAGAACAAAAAAGAACATTAAAACATTTAAGATTTTCAAACTTTTCTGATTGTGTTTTATGTATTATTACACAATATATCCTTTCCACTAAACACAAGCAGACAGTCATGCACACACACAGAAACACACACAATATTTTGTATGTCATTAAACACTTAGAAAACATTAGACACTTTATTGGTCACAATATAAATAAAATATCCAAAGTCCTGTTATCTTGGAACATATTTAATGGGCAAGTATTAAGCAAATGAATAGATATTTGGAAATTAAAACAAGTGCTGTGAATGAAATAGTAGCCAGTCCGCAAAAGAGAATCATGAAAGGTAGACAGAAGTGCAAAAAACAAAAACAAAACAAAACAAAACAAAAACAGGGACAGTGACAGCAAGTGGTATTGAACCTCTGAGGTTGAGGTTGAGGTATTAAACTGTAGCCTTTTGCTATTTTGAGAACTAGCTTTGCTTAGTGAGAGACGAACTGTTTCAGTCTTGTATTCAAAAACAGTGGCAGAAGACATATTACGTGAGACATATTCCTTAAGGATGGAACATCTTATAGAAATCACATATTCATAGCCTTAATTGATAAGGCATTTCTCTTGTACAAATAGAGTGGTCTTAAACAGGGAAGAACACAATCCTGTTTATGATTTACAACTCTTCTGCATCTACTGTGTCAGGTCTAGCCAGCATGGGGAGTAATCACAAAGTGTTATAAGACTTTCTTGAGTTGAATACACAAAAAACATTTTTTGCAAGAGAACTACAGAGAAATTCTTCACATTGAGACTTGATAGGACTTGCTAATGAACTTAATTTGGAGAGGTGGTGTTTGGTCAAGATGGAATAGAAAGTAACTGAGAATGCTTTCCACATCTTTATCTTGTTCATTGAAACTATATATATATAATTTTTATTTACTGAGAGAAAACTTATGACAAATGATTTTCAGAGAAAGCAGTTTTCTAGGTGAAAGCTTTATATATGTGGATAAGTGAATATATGCGGATGAGTCAGGTTTACAGTTGCATTAATCAGTTGAGACTTGAAGGAAGTTTGGGCAGGAGATATACTTTGTAAATTGTCAGGATTGTCAGAATATAGTTACTGTCCACAGCCTTGACAACGTGTGAGCCCACTTAGGAAGAAACTGTAAAGAGAAGATGCCCAGGATCTTGTAAAAAGATTCAACCTCTCTGAGATTTAGTACCTGAAATAAAACCCGAGAAGGAGCAGCAAAATACATTTAAAAAAAAAAGAAAGAAAGAAAGAAAGAAAGAGAAAGAAAGAAAGAAAGAAAGAAAGAAAGAAAGAAAGAAAGAAAGAAAGAAAGAAAGAAAGGCAGGGAGCGGGGTCGTGTTTTGTTATAAAATGTAAGTGAAGTGCTCCAAGAAGGAGCATGTAGCAAAACCAGCAATTTTGCTGAATGGGCAAATAAGGACTAACCAGATTCACTATGTTTAATTAAGTTATTCGACAGAAATACTTTTAGTGGTGTCTTTGTGGTCAAAACCAGATTTGAATGGATTGCAGTTCATAGTTTTCCATATCTGACATACGGCAGATTAAAGATCTGGAGACTCTTTTGATTAAAGCAACCCAAATGCTGGATAAAAAGTTTAAAACAATTGCAATGCATCACTGAGCTGCACAAAGGTAAAAAATACACTGTGATTAAAAATGTGATTAAAGCATGAACCTAGGTAGGTAAGTGAAAAACAAAAGCTAGTTTCAGTCAGTGGGTTTTCTGCCAAACCCTGGAAACTTGAGATTTTGCTTTAATGAACCTCATTAAATGGAAAATGTGCAATAAAATTTAACCTTCATTCTTTATAAAATTTCAATCAATCTTTTTAAACATATACATTGTGTATGGAGAAAATTATAAAACTTGACTATAAGACATTAAAGAAAACCTAAAAAAAGTGGAAATACAACTGTTTCAAAGATTGGAAGATTCAACCTTGGTATCATACAAACTTAATAAATTGAACCAGACTGACTGCTATAACAGTAAAATTCTCAATACAGTACATTTTATTTAATTTTACATTCTGCATTTAATTTATCAATCTGATCATATAATTTATAATAAAAAGAGCAAATGATCAAGAATGAAAGAGAACATTCTAGAAAAAGAATATAGTCACTTAAGATACTAAGACCAGCTATAAAGTTATAGTAATTTACATAGGGAAAGTTAGCACAGTAAGAAACACATAGACAAAAGGATCTAAACGACATCCTATATATAGAACAGAGCATAGAAGTAAGCCCGTGTATATATCAAAATTTGATTTGAGACAAAACAAAAATGGCAGAGTAATGTAGAAACCACAGAAACATCTCAATGTGACAGTTTTACCAATAACAAAATATTAATAATGGTTGATTTGAGGTGAGAGAAACATGAAAAAATATTGTCTTTCTTTGTATTTAAACATAAGATTTTCCTAGGAAACAGACAAGATAGAAAATATTATTAAAAACAGTAAATAAAAGTTGAGGAAGTGAAGATGTGTGAATAAATAGAAGTCTAGACATGAGTAAAAGTAGATAATTTAGATACTGGTCTGAAGGATGCAAGGACAGGAGGAAATTTTTAAAATATTGGAATGCACAGAATCTTTATAAGTTGATAAGAATGATCAAGTAAAAGTAAAATCTTGATGATGCAGGAGGATAAGGGGATAAATTATCTAAAAAATTTGTCTGCATAGGAAACTCTTCATGATCTAAAATATTATGTAAACTAAGCACAGGTAAAACACAGACATTTTGACCCTGAGCAAGAATAGCACTAAATTCTTTTTTTAATTCTTCTTCTTTTATATTGCAGAAAGAATAGAAATTAGTGGACATAAAAAAGGCTGAAATATTTTTAGAATATTCTTTTTTACATGGAAAAATGTAAGACAGACAAAAGAGTAAAATACTTGAGTATGGATATAATGGGATGCAAACAATAATTTGATAAATTTTTTTTTTGTATCTATGAGGAAAACGTTCTTTCTTGAAATAATTAAAAAATTATGCTTTTGAGTTTCTTATTTACGGAAAGTGTCCTAGGTCTACTGAGTTACTAAAAAATTTGCAAATGTATGTGGGACAGAGGTATAACTGAAGTCAAGGTTATTCTAATTCTTCCTTGATGTAAAATCCTGCATATCTAGTTCTTTGTGCTTCTTATTCAATCATAAAATTTTGATTCTAATGACACGAGCAAAATTAGAAAATAATAATTCTAATTTATATTAATTAATTTTTTATTTTTATTATTTATTTTATTGAGTTGGATTCCCTCTCTGTTGCCCAGGCTGGAGGGCAGTGGCACCCTCCCGGTCACCACAGCCTCGACCTGCTGGGCTCCGGCAATCCTTGCGCCTCAGCCTTCCAAGTAGCTGGAACTACAGGCGTGCGCTACCACGCCTGGCTGATTTTTGATTTATTGTAGAGACTAGGTCTCGCCAAGTAGTCTGGGCTGATCTCGAATCCGCGGACTCAGGCAATCCACTCGTCTCGGCCTCCCAAAGTGCTGGGATTACAGGCTGAGCCACCGAGTCCAGCCAATTTTTAAAATTCTATGGACAGATATGAAAAAAAGAGAAATGGTAGATGTTTTAACCACGGTTCACCAAATTTTGGTCTGCCTGTATTTCTGGGTATATGATATGGAAAGCGGCACTTTAATTTCCCCTTGAATTGGAAAGTATGATTGTTTTGGTCATTTTAATGTTAGGAGGAGTGAGGCACCTTCCTTTTGATAAAAGGCAATAGTCCATTTGCTAACCGACAATCTTGCTGCTGCGAATGTGAAATCTTATGGTAATGTGGAGGCACCCTAAATTCACTTCAAAAATAAATATTTATTGGGGTAAACCAATGAATAATTACAGTTGTTGCTCCCGTGTCAGAGCCTGGACTATTGTGAAAAAATAAAGTAGCTAGGCCAGGTGTCTGTCATAGCTCAGGCCTGTAATCCCAGCACTTTGGGAGGCTGAGGTGAGAGGATTGCTTGAGCCCAGGAGTTTGAGATCAGCCTCTACATAGCAAGACCCTGTGTCCACAAATAAAGAAAAACAACAACAAACCGACAAAAATTAGCCAGGTATGGTGGCACACGCCTGTAGTCCCAGCTACTTGAGGGTGGGGAGGAGGGAGTTATAGGAGGATAGAGGGTAAAAAAAAGTAAATGAATCTGTGTAGAAGAAAATCTAAATCTTCAAACCATCCCTGAATCTTCGGAGGAATGGGGTTGTATGTAAGGCATTGTAGAAAAATGTTATGTCATGGCATAGCTCAAACTATTGAGCACTTTCTAGTGGGACTGGGTTTGAATGTTATCATCTCAGCTATATGTTATTAATACTTTAACAAAATTTTCTCTCTCTCTCCTTTTTTTTTTTTCTTTTGTTGCTATTTTAAACATTCTCGTTGCTCTGGGACCAAAAAAAAACTGAAGTCTAATATTTTGAGCTTAAAATTAGAAAATAGATTATGATGCAATACTATAAGAAAATAACTGACGGTACTGGGATACTACGGGGGGGGAGGGAGATGGGATTAACAGTAGCAAATATCTGTCTGGGAACGGGGAAACACCTCATATCAACAGGGTGCCTGAATGAAATGTAATTGTATACCTAACACTTAACTGTACCCCACAACATCATAATAAAAAATAAATAAATAAAAAAGAAAATAGATTTTGACTTTAAAAAAAGTTTCAATATGCAAATTATTTGGAAAAGTTAAAATATTTAACATTTTATTAATGCTATGGGTTGAAGCTACCTTATACAATTCACAATAGTTAAGGAAAGGTAATTAAAATTAAATAGCTGGTACTAATTGTTAATATTTTAAGAAAATATAATATGTCACTGGTATTTTTGTGTTAATGTATAGTGTTTGACATTGTTTTTGGCATCTAGGTCTATTTTATCCAAATTTTCTTATTAAAAAAGCTTAAACAGCCGGGCTCGGTGGCTCAGCCTGTATCCTGTGCTTTGAGAGGCTGAGGTGAGTGGATTGCCTGAGCCCGCAGGTTCGAGACCCGCCTGGGCAATTTGGCAAGACCTCATCTTTACAAAAAATCAAAAAACCAGCCGGGTGTGGCAGCGCATGCCTGTAATTCTGGCTACTTGGAAGGTTGAGGTGGAAGGATCACCGGAGCCCAGCAGGTCGAGGCTGCGGTGGCCAGGAGTGGCCTCTGCACTTCAGTCTGGGCGACAGAGTGAGACTCCTACTCAAAAAAAAAAAAAAAAGCTTAAACTTTACAACTGAAAATATTCCTACCAAATGATTTTCAAAACCTAATCTTCATGATTGTAAAAGCACTCTTGCATATAGTAATAAGAAAAAATTATATTTTTCAATAGATTTCAGTCATGTCTTCAGAAAACCTCTCACGCTGTTTTTCCTGTGTTACTCCTTATTGTCTTTTAATATTAAGACATGAGACAATACTGTTTTATGCCAATGGTGAGGTGACAGAAAATGGTACACTGTCTAAAAGCAAAATAGCACTATCATATAAAATCAAACAATAACATAAAGCTCTTAAATTCAGGTTATTACTTTGTCCCTACATTGTATTGCTTGTGGGAATTTATTGAAGAAGCTTTTTAAACTTCATAAAAAAAGTCTCATATCAGTTAATGATGGTATGAGGGAGAAGAGGTTTTGCTATGTTTAAATTCCATTAGAGCATTGTGGGTTTTCACTTCCTAAGTGGACCTTTTAACTTCCGAAGTAAATCCTTTGAGGTTTAAGCTTATTTGCTCTCAGCAAAAATATGGGTTCTGTGACTAATATATATATGTATAGACAAGCAATTAAAAATGTGTTTCTGAAATATTTTCCATCATGAATATATAGCTAAAATGTATTTTAAAATTAAGTAGTACAGTGTAATGTATAAATTTAAGTTTTTAATGAAGTGAAATACAGCTAAACTGAGCATTCAATCAACTGCATTTTTTTCATCATTTTGCTTCTAGAAAGGAGAACTAAATAATAAGAAAACAAATGGCTCATAACAACAATATGATAAAAAGAAAAAATCATAAGTAGTTTCAGGTCCTATAATTCTTTCTCAAATTTTGCTGCAAGGTTTTAGAAAAAGATGGATTAAATTCTAGGATCTCATGCAAGACAAAATTTGTTTGGCCTACATAGGATCATTGATAAATACACACTAGATAAATTCATGATTATATGAGAAAAAATGCATAAAAATAATTTTATTGCTTATGACAATGATATTTATCATGTGCAGTCAAAAATTGCACAATCAATACATTCCTTAAGGATTTCATCATTTGGATTAAAAAATTTGACTTTGAACCTTCTGGTTATACATGAACTGTTGACTGATTACTAATATTTATCTCATCTTCTTATGAAAACTCATGAAAATAGGAATTAAAAGTATAAAAAAGTCATAAAGCAAAAGACATTAAGAGAAAAAACATCATGAAGAGGGAGGTGTGGTTCCTCACTTAGTTGATTAATAACAAATACCCGTTGGAAGCATGGTTGACACAAAAAGGAATTGTTTTTATAGCTCCTGGAAACTTAAGTTATTTATTTATTTTTGAGTTGGAGTCTCACTCTGTCGCCCAGACTGGAGTGCCACCGCAGCCTAGACCGACTGGGCTCCGGCGATCCTTCCCCGTCTTAGCCTTCCAAGTAGCTGGAACTACAGGCGTGCGCTAACATGCCCGGCTAATTTTTTTTTTTGATTTATTGTAGAGATGAGGGCTCGCCAAGTTGCCCGAGCGGGTCTCGAACCGGCGGACTCAGGCAATCCACTCACCTCAGCCTCCCAAAGCGCTGGGATACAGGCTGAGCCACCGACCCCAGCGAAACTTAAGTTATTGAAAAAGGCATAGCTAAAATGGAGAACCGAAAACAGGAAATTGTGTAAGAGTTTGTCTTGTATTGTATTGACTCCTTATTTCCAGGTCACGTTCTTATAAACAATTCATCCTCCAACACAAAAGTTTTGTTTTCTAGAAAACTCAGTACTTGAACGACAAGCACAGACAAGGACCAGATCAGAGTTGAGACTTTAAACAGACTGAGTGAAAAGCAAAACCCAGTCCTCTTGCTCTGCCATTTCTGACAATAAACTCAGCAATCTGGTATTTATCAGCACAGCAGGAAATTAGATACCACTAAGAAAAGACACACTCCTTGTAGCTCATCCTACAGGGCTTCAATCAACAAATCCTTTACAGGGAGCTTCCAATCAGCTTCAAGTGTCTCACTTTTAAATGCAGTGGGACAGTGAAAGCTTACCAGTCATTTGAGGAAAACCATCAACATGAAAACAGAGTGACTAAATGTAAAAGAAAATGGAAAAATGAGAAAAGAATGTCAATGAACAAAGTACAAAGTAAAGCTAAAACAAAACAAGACTAACTGTCATATAAAGATTTGAGAAGATAAATACACACTTTAAGGGCACTGCTCAAAGAAGAATGACAGAAAAAAGAGAGGTCTTGAAAAAAATAAAAGTATTTAATTAATGGGCTGGATAGTAAAGTGGATAATATTTATTATCATGACCTCAGATTGAAAAATTCATATTGCAAATGCAAGACACACAAGGTACAGGAAAGCAAGGAAGAAATTTGGTTCAATTCAGCCATTTTGCTCTTAGGATAGCAAGGATCTAATATTTTGTAATGCATATCAAAATTTAACTATTAACTATGATACTTAGAATAATCATTGAATATTTGAATAACAAGGATCAGATTTGCTAGTATTTCACGTATTTATTAGATTTCACATCTATATACACAAAATAAAACTGAAATTTCTTTTTGCCATATTTTGATATCAGTGTTTGTAAATGTTTTTAAAAATTAGTAACAAAATATATTCTGGAAGATTTTGCACAGCAGCGGCATGATCACAAAAAAACGAAAATACCTGCTATAAAATGATTTGTGTTCAGAATTTTAAAAAGTTAATTATTTCATTAAGTATCTCAATAAACATTAATTTGTTGAAATCTTATTTTGTTTTTAGGAGACTTTGGTAAGCATAAAATATACTCTATATTTGAAAATTTATTTGTGATTTTATCACCAGTCATAAATGTTCCTAATTGTGTTCCTAATTTAATGAAACTTGTAAAGCTTCATATATTTTATATTTCTATTATATCCACTAAAATATTTTTTGAATTGATTTCCCTATTCTGTTGTCTTTTTCTAATTTATAACATTTTTCTTTAACTTGTCTATTTCTCCACTTTTCTGTTTATGAATTTCTCATATTTTCCTTTTCTTAAAACATTTTATCTCCATGTTTGAATAATTTTATTCATTTTTTAAATGAAAATATTTGACTTTATTTCCCTTAAAAACAGTGTGGTTTATTCACAATAGCAAAAACATGGAAGAAATCATGTTGCCCATCAAAGCTGGGCTGGATAAAAAAAAATGAGGTACATATACATGATGGAATATTATACAGCCACAAAGAAGGACAACCATATGGACTTCTCAGTGACTAGGATGGATTTAAAGTCGATCGTACTAAGTGATTTATCACAGAAACAAAGAAAAGAGTACCATATGTTCTCACTCATAAGTGTACCTTGAACAATTATAATACTATAAGAAAGGAATTGGCAGTAGTGGGAAACTGTCAGGGGAGGGGTTTGGGACTGGCAGTTGAGGGAAACTGCTAGGGAGGGGCATACCTCATCAACAAGGGTACCTCATAATCAACGTTTGTATACATAACTGTGAATTGTATTCAACATCTTTGTAATAATAATAAAAAAAGAAAACAGTGTGGTCACAACCTAAAGCATTTACAAATATTTCCATTTTCAGTAATGATCTATAGTTGCAGTCAAATTTCTGAATTGAACACATATTTTTAAGAAGAATGTTATTTAATGTTCAAATTAATATTTTATCAGCATTTTAGTCAATTAATTTGTAATTGTATTACTTTTTGAAAGAAGATGTGACTGAGACAATTTTATTAATTGGAACATACTGAATTTTCTCTTCAAAGTCTAATATATGGCCCTGATCAGGAAGCATTTTTTAAAGATGAGAGCTAACCTACATATGTAGCTGGATTAAATGTGCAGCAGAACCTCCTTATACCTCATTTTATTTGTTCCAATAAAATTAGGCAAAGCAAAGAATATATTTTATACTTATTTATAATGTAAATTATATTTTTACATAACGAGTATGTATATGCAGTATGTTACATTTATTTTGAACGAGTGTGAGTAAACTACTCTTTTCTAGTTGTTTATTTTACTAAATCACTGGTTAATTATGAAATGTATTTCTTGGTATGAATACCACTAAGTTATCTTTTGAAATTTTTGAGTTTTTAATTCTTATCCTTGAGGACCTAGAACATTCTCTTAATGTTAGGGAACTAGAATGGTCTTCCTATATTGAATTTTGTTGTTTAGAAAACTTTGGCCTATATGATTTTTTGTATATTCATAAATAACAGTTTTTAAAAAAATTTACTTGTTTTTAATTGAATGGTTTTTCTCTTTGGATGCATCTAGATTATTTTATTTTATTTTAATTGAAAAAACAATAAACATCTACCTAATAATTTTAACAATCTATGTTTGCCTATTTTAAGAAATATCAGTGAGTCATTAGCATTTATAAGATTTAGTAATTTTCTTTCTTATTTTCTTTTTTGAGTTGGGATCTCACTCTGTCCCAGGTTGAAGGGCAGTGGCACAATCACAGCTCACTGTAGCCTCAACATCCTGGGCTCAGGCAATCCTTCCACTTCAGCCTCCCAAGTAGCTGAGACTACAGGTATGCACCACCAACCCTGACAAATTAAAAAAATTTTTTTTTGTAGAGATGAGATCTCACTATGTTGCCCAAGCTGGTCTCGAACTCCTGGGCTCAAGCAATCCTCCTGCCTTGGCATCCTAAAGTGCTGGGATTACAGGCATAAGTCGCTGCATCTGGCCAAGTTTTAGTAATGTGTAAAATCACTTTTTAAAAAATCTGTTCTAGTTTGATTTTGCTTCTGCTCCAATGGTTCTAGTTATTTCTAAATGTTGGATCACCTTTAAAAGTTTTCCAGCATCTGCACACCTATAATTTTTTTATCTGTTTGTTTTTCCTTCACATTCTATGCAAGATTCTTCAGTTTTCTATTTTTTTCTGCATTATTAGTTCAGCTCTTTAAAATTTATAAAGTTTATTTTTCATCTTTCTTTTAGAGACAGGGTCTTGCTGTCTTTCCCAGGCAGGAGTGCCGTGGTGTGATCCATAGCTAGCTGTAACCCCAAACTCTTGGGCTTAAGTGATCCTTCCACCTCAGCCTGCTAAGTAGCTAGGATTACAGGAACGTGCCACTATGCCTGGTTAATTTTAAAATGAATTTTTTTTTTTTTTGTAAAGACTTGATCTCACTATGTTGCCCATTCTTGTCTCAAACTCTTGGCCTTAAGTGATCCTCCACCTTGGCCTCTCAAAGTGCTAGGATTACAGGTCTAAAGCAGCATGTCCAAATTATAAATTTGATTTTAATTTTACTTTCAAAGTATTAATTGCCTTACAATATTTTTTCTCCTGAATAATCTTCTTATATATTTTAGTTACTTTCCAGTTCATTTCAGTTTATTACTTTATTTTATTTTCATAATAATCTCATTTGACACATTTTGAGATTTCTAAAAGTTACATATCTAAAAATTAAAATGCAATTAAGATGACAACTTTCTTATTTTATTGAACTCAGTTCCCCTTTCTTTCATTTTATGGAATCTTTTAGTATGCAACTTTATGTAGTTGGGCCAGTAATCCACAGTATGGTTTGCTGTGAAGGCTGCTGTCAAAAACAGATAATGGTAACAAAGCTCATCAGACACCCTTTATCCCCTACCACTACCCAGGAATTTAAATGTAAATGTGAGAAATAATTTCAAGTTTCTAAATTGCTAGTGAAGAAAAGAGAGACAATATTAGAAGGGATAAGTGAGTGATTTTAACATTAGGAGAGAATAATGAATACCTATGAAATCGAGAGATACTGTCTAAATCCAGTGCCGTTTTTCTAGTGCAATTTTTCAGGAATGGTACCACTAGCGACAATTAGGTTTTCATAAATTTTCTTTTGATGTATTTCTCCACATAAATTTTTTGCAATAAAAAATTCTATCTTCTGTTAGCTGAGTCAATTTTCTGATTATTTCTGCTTTTTGTATTATGCTTAGAAAGGACACACAATTCAAAATCTAAGAATACTTAGTAACAGTTGCTAAGACTTCTATGTTTTCAGGTTTATCATCTTCAGTCATTCTTTGTTTATTTGGCCATTCGATAAGGTGGTACAGCTTAACTGTTATTTCTAGCTATTAAAACAGCTCACAATTGCTACAGTCTTTCATATTAGTGTATTTTTTCTCCATAATTTCTATGTATTATGTATTAATGTCATTACTAATAATATGTGATTACCTTGAAAAATGGTTGCACTTACAGCACATTTGGGGAAAAAATACTATCCATTATTTTTTGCCTGGAATGGTTTTTCTTACAAGATGCAATCCAAATGTCACAATTCTTAAACTCTATTAGATTAAATATAACTTTTAATTGTAGTGCCATTCGTACAATATCTCTAATCAGAATTCTATCTTAGATTAATATAAATGTGCTCTAAACATGCAACTTTAACCTCCACTGATTTCAAGGACTCTGTCATTATCCCATTTTCCAAGGTGAGGTGATTTCTAATTACTGCATACCTGATGTTTAATTTCTTGTGATAAGCTTGAAACTAATAGATGGATGGCCCTGTTTATTTTCAAGGATAAAATAATTTAAATAGAATGGTGGGGGGAAAAATGACTTAAGAAATGGCAAAGGTGAATTCCACAAAAATAAATATTTATTTAAATGTAGTTTACTTACAGGGTTCTTCCCAGCAAAACAAAACAAAACAAAACAAAAGCTTTTTCCCTCTCAAAATTCATTTGAAAGAGAGACTAAAATGAAAAGGACAACTATTTTGCTGTTGTTTATATGCTGTATCTTTTTAAAAAAAACATTAAAATGGACAACCTTACGACTCAAAATATAATATTATTGGGTAAATGTGTGTTCTATATGTGGTATCTATTTTTTTTTTAAATTTTACTCTGACAATGGTGTGACATTTTAAAAATATTCAAATAAACATACAAAGTCAAACTGAAGCACAGCTTTAACTAGGCCTATAGGCAAATTATTCTTTCAAATTACCTTGTTCTATTTTTTTTAAGATAAAATTTGCTGATGTTTACTGAATTCAAATATACAGCTAGTGATATTTCTATGCAGATTTATTAGCAGGCTAACAAAGGGTTAACAAAACACCTTTCTACTTTGTGTTGTGTAAGTTTGTGAGGTAGAGATGTGATATTACTGTTGAAAGAATCAGGGGTGAGTTGCAACCTGTTTAAAGAAATGGACTTTATATTTAAAATACCTTGATATTCCTTGCTGTTCACTCTTTTTAGTGCAAAAAGTGGTTTTTGCTAACCCCATATTGCTGCTCAAGGAAAGCTAAGAAATCAATAGTTTCAGGCTGATGAAACCTAAATCCATTTGATTCCTTTCCACCATTGCCATTATGCAGACAGTCAAGTGTGATGTGTTTAGTTCATGCAGTACTTATTACTCTCAAGCACAGCTTCTCATCAGGGAAAAATTAGACCAGATGAGAAGTAATCAAGAAATTCTGGAGAGGTTTCAAAGATCTTCCTTTTAACTTCTTCCTTTTTTTCCTGTTTTTTGGCTCTTTTAGTCTTTTGCAAGAAAGATAATAACATCGCCAGCTCTAAGAGGTTCTGCAGAATTGCTTTATGCCACGATTTTCTCGATATTTTTATTTAATAACAGTTGCATAAATAAATGATACTAGCTGAATAAGTGCCAGATTAAGACATTTTTCCCCTTACTAGAGCTACCAGAGCTGTCATTTTAGCAGAACTGAACAAATAAAAAAATAAATATATAAAAACTGCTTATGCTGATTTGGATATTTCATTTGTACTAAATTGGCCATTTAATAGAAAGATAATTCTAAATGGTTGTACAGTCCTATAGTTAAGAAGGTAGACTTTGGCCATGAACTGTCTTGGTTCAAATCACATTTTTGTTAATTACTAGCTGTTTGATTAATCTTAGATACATAATAGCTTTCCTCTCTATAATAAATTTTATCATCTGTCTAAAGAATCATAGAAATATCAACCTCAAGGTTTTGGTCGAAGAATAAAACGGGTAATGCATATAAAACATTTAGCACAATATCATTCAAGTGGATTATTTGTCAATATTAATGTTTTACATGGCAATGATTATGTTTATATATGCAGCAAGTCTTTTCTATTTTATCAATGTTTTGTGACATCTGCACTGAATGCTATGGATATTTAACTGACAGTCTTCTATATCACATTGCTATAATGGAGATGTTATAATAAATGATCAAATAATCATCTGCCAAACCTCCTGTTTTAGTATCTAAAATGCTAAAATGTCAGAAAGTCAAAGTGACTTGCCTGAAATCAAACATCTATTCTTGTAGTGATTCAGTATTAGAATTTGAGTGTCTTGAATTTTCAGAAATTTCTTAAGTTTATAGACACATCTATGAGTCCACCAAGACTTGCTTTGCAGACGGGAGTAGGTGAATTAGGTTCTTGGTTGCATATATTAGAATTTAAGAGGATAATTTGGTCACAGAACTACACACATAAAGATTATTCTAACTTGAAATGGTACAAGTAACTAGCCACTTAGAGTGAGTTAGCAGTTGGCAAAATAATCATTGTTTCCCCGGCCAAGTACCATTGTAGTAGGAAAAGCTATACTGGAAGGCACTGAAACTGCCCTGTCCAACCAGCATAGTAAAATAAACATAGTAAAATAAAGCAATGTTGACTCTCAGGAAAAAAATATGAATCTGCCATCATAGACTTTAAAAATGTTGGAGATTTGGTCTCCATAATTTCTGTGTTCAATTGTGCTGGTTTTGCAGAAACCAGATGAAACACAACAAAAATTGGTGGATTACCATATTTTTAACCACATGTTGGCTCCAATTATATTCGCAGTTCTGAATGAGGTATCTTTCTCCAAATATACCAGGACAGCCTTGGAAACTGAGTAAACGACTATGAATATGATTAATGTATTATTTTTATCATCAGTTGAGAAAATCAAAATTGCCTTTTGTAAGAATAGCAGAACACACTAATAATTTTCTTTTCTTTTCTTTTCTTTTCTTTCTTTTTTTTTTTTTTTGAGTTGGAGTCTCACTCTGTCACCCAGACTGGAGTGCAGTGGCACACTCCTGGTCACCGCAGCCTCGACCTGCTGTGCTCCGGTGATTCCTCCGCCTCAGCCTTCCAAGTAGCTGGAACTACAGGCGCTGCTACCATGCCCGGCTAATTTTTTGATTTATTGTAGAGATGAGGTCTCGCCAAGTTGCCCAGATTGGTCTCGAACCTGAGGACTCATGCAAGTAATTTTCTTATACCAAAGTTAGGTAAACTTTACTTTTCTCTGTTCAAAGATAATATGCAGTACCATGATTACCTTGCCATTCTGCAGAACATCACACTGTCTCTATTTTTATTGCATCATGAAAATTGGATTTAGTGAGCAATAAATGATATACATTTAGTATGCCATGGTAAGATATATGAATGCCTGTCAATGGGGAATGAACTCCACAAAGATTCAGGCACATGTCATATTAATGAAATTTTTTTTTTTTAAATGTTTTGCTTTGCTTTTTTTTTGAGTTGGAGTCTCACTCTGTTGCCCAGACCGGAGTGCAGTGGTCGCTCCCGGCCACCGCAGCCTTGACCTGCTGGTCTCTGGCGATCCTTCCACCTCAGCCTTCCAAGTAGCCGGAATTACAGGCATGCACTACCACGCCCAGCTGATTTTTTGATTTATTGTAGAGATGAGGTCTCGCTGCCCAGGCGGGTCTCGAACCCGCGGGCTCAGGCAATCCACTTACCTCAGCCTCCCAAAGGTGCAGGATTACAGGCTGAGCCACCAAGCCCGGCCTTTTGCTTTGTTTTTTAAGTTGCTTAGCTAGGGTGGTTAGTACATAATGTGGGCAGTTGGAGTATGCCCAGAATTTATATAATTTGTTAGGTTGTTTCTTGGTACTTCCATGCTTAGTGATAGTGGTGAACAAGCAATTTTAGCAAACATAGCCTAATATGGGCAAGACAATACAAAAGCTTTATGTAATTAAAGAAGAATCAACTCATCATGGAAACAATCAAGACCAGCTGAACTGCTGACCGAGGCTGAGAAAAATCTAGAATGTATGGGTGGAAGAGGAAAATGATAAAATAACGGCAAAGATTAGTTTGTTTCAGTGACCATCGTATACAGTATGTTGTACTACATACAAAAGGATGTCAACCACCAATTTGAAAGTTCAGTGACAAAAAAATATTAAAGAGGAGAAAGTGCTAACAGTATCATATGTGTCACCCCATCATACATTTTCTTTGCCTCACATATAATTCTAGCTAAGGTTTTGTGACTAATTCTGCATGGGTTTTAAGGAACCTTATGCTAATAGCATTTTTGTCTCTTTCAAGGATTCTCCAGAACTGCAGATGCTGGGTGTTATTACATCATGTTCAACAGTAATCCAGAATCAGAGAACAATTAATGCCCCTGAGAACAACTATTAACTAATGAGATGTTAGGAACAGATGCATTAAATCTCAGGTGGATAATTCTAGGAGACAGTCTCCTTTGAATATCTCAGTTGGAATGAAGCCTCAGTTGCTAATAATATTGTGTATTATTACACTTGCTTTTTGGTGAAGTCTTTTGCTCCTTTACCAGTTCTCTAAGTCTTTAATTTCTGCCCCTGAGATTGTCTCCTAAAAGTAGCCTGCATACAAATCTTTGTTTCAGGCTCTATTTCAAGAGTAGCTAACATTCTTTTAGGTAAATTTTCTCTTCTATTTTATCAAGTTCCGCTCAGCCATAAGAGATACATTTGCTACACAACTTCAATTAATACATAAAAAAATACTTATTTTGATTTTCAGACCCAGGATATCTCATATTTTTTTTACATAATTATCTACCATAGTAAATTTATATACATATATTGTTGAAAGTTAGGCAAATTTGTAAGGTCCACCCACTGTTTATTGATCACTACTACACATTTTAAACCAAGTTTGCTTCTTCCTTTGGTAGCTAGTTCCACCCCAAACACTACTATCTTTAGTTTTAAATTTCTTCTGTCAATATATGTCATAAATAAATTAGAGAAAAGCAGAGAAAGGTCCATTGCTTACAAATGTAGTTCTGACATTATGGGGAATTAGATTAGGGAATTCAGATGGTTTTCTGTTTGAATAATATATTGGTAATGATATTAAATTTAGTAGGATTAGACACATAAGAGAATTGTTAAATTCATATGCAAATTGACTTTTGTTACCTCCCATGGTGTACTGTTACTGGAAACACTATTACATTGTGAATCTCTGTGGCATGTATTCATTAGATTATTTTATTGCATTTTGGAAAGCCAGAAATGCAATTTATATCCATTTTCTTTCCATACTTCTTTGGGAATTTGATTGAATATGAAAAAGTACTTCTAGCTTCCTGCACTGTATACTGGTAATTGGGATATATACCCATACAGCTCAGTTGTTAAAATGTCTAACACTTTCAAATAATATACTATAAAATATATAAGGCTATCAATTCCTGCCTACTTCACAGAGTCTAGAAATATTAATATTAACACACATATGCCCTCCTTAGTTTTCTCCTCCACACTTTTTAACTTGGAGGAAGAAAGTTATGGAGAATGAAAAAGGAGTGGGAAGGAATACTTCTCTTATAATTCTATAAAAATTCCTTTATTTCACTGTGTTTATTTTGTGCTAGGTGTTATCTACAAAGACTCTCTTTGTAGTAGGTACTCTTTTCTTCCTTTTTTTTTTTTTAAACAAGTGAAGCTATATATTGAGATTTGAAGACATTAATCACTTTTGCTCCAGTTCTAATTCTGGTAGAATCAGAATTCAAAACGTTCTATTTTAATTTTGGATTCTAATATTTCCACGAATATTCTTTTTTTTAGCTGGAATACATTTTTTAAACTTTATTTTATTATGGGACTATGGGGTAAAAATGAGGATTAACTATATAAGCAGGCTGCATACTGGTGAAGTTTGGGCTTCTAACTGACTCTTACTCCCCATGTTAATAACCCAAGTACACTTTGTGTTGTTTCGTGCCTCCCACCCGCCTACTGCCCTCCATCCCCTAGCAGTGACCAGTGACTCTTTTGTGCTAATGTAACTAATGTTCAAGGCTCACGTATGAGTGAGAACATTCAGTATTCAGTTATTTGTCTCTGTGATATTTCACTTGGCATGATGGTATCTAACTTCATCCAATTTGTTGTGAAGTTCATGATTTTGTTTTTTGGGTTTTTTTTTTTTTTGGTTGCATAATGTGTATGTTGGTTGCATTATGTATATGTACTGCATTTTCTTTATCCAGTCCACTTTCTATGGTTGGTTCTGTAATTTTGCTATTGTGAATAAGTGTGGCAATGACCATGTGTGTGCAGGTATCTTTTTTGTAGAAAAATTTATGTTCTTCCGGGTATATTTCCAGAAGAGGCGGGTCAATTTTTAGTTACTTTAAGAATTACCACACTGTTTTATATAGATGTTGAACTAGCTTGCATTCCCTTCTCACAGCACCCACACCAGCATCTCTTGTTTTTGACTAATGATGGCCATCCTTACCAGAGTTAGGTGGGTATCTCGTTGTTTTGATTTGCATTTCTCTGACAACTAGTGAGTCTGGGCATTTTTTCATGTGTCTGTTGGCTGCTTGTATGTAATTAATCCTCACTTGTACCCCACATTCCTATATTCTGTTTATGTCTGTTTCATTTGTCTGTTGGTGGCTTGCATATCTTCTTTTGAGAGGTATCTGTTCATGTCCTTTAAAACCATACTTGGTTAAATATCACTTTACCTGAAAATTGTTTATGTCTAAAGACACAATTTTATATGAAACTATTCCAAATGTGGAAATAACTGAGAGGCCACAGGCACCTAAAAATGATATTTTTCCTTTGGTGCCTCTACATTATGTGTAGAGGAAGAAAGAGATTTGGAAAATTATGAGACAATTTCATCCATAGTTAATTAATTCTATCTATTGGCTAGATATTTCCATATAACCAAGAAGTTCTACCAAAGGCTTAATACAAAATTACTTTGTTGTCTAAGACTGTTTTCTCTTGTTTTGTTCTTGATAGGTATTATAATTTGTTAACAGAATATAGCATTTAAATCTTATATTATTCTATATTCTACCCTTCAATTTATGAATGGGACCAGCAATACATTCCTGTCGAAATCCCTGCACCTTATTCACTAGTTAAATTGTTTTTATACTGAATCATGTCCCATTTATTAATTACATATACATTATATTCAATGATTATTAACTATTGCTTTAATTATTGTTATTCCTTGGACTCAAACTAATTTTTAAGTATATATTTTTAGCTTACTGAATTATTCACTTTGTACTCTTGGTGTAGATAAAAACATCTGCATAACTTTGGTTTATTTTGCAATCATTCCATGAAGCCCAGTTATTTTGTTTTCTTTTTTAAAAGGTGGAACTGCATGACAAGGAATTTTGTAAATAATCAATGAAAAGGAAATTTGCCCATACATATAAGCATGTACACACACACACACACACACACACACACACACACACACGTAATTTTGAGATATTCAGAGGGTTATTTAATGTAATGCTAGATAATGAATGCCAATATTTCATGTCCAAGAAACAATAGAGCTACCAGTGCCACAACCTTAAATAACTATTTTCAGATCTTTCTCAAAGATATCTTATTACTTTAAATCTATGTAAATTCATTAATTCACTTGTTTGTACTTTTCTAGTTTGAATCAACTGTATGTATATTAAGGGCAGGAGCTGTCCTTTAATTCACAAAGCAGTGTCTGTGTCTTAACAAAGGTCAGTATGAACTCAAGCATAAAGTAATGAAATATTATAGTATTTATTCTTGCAGAGGTAAGGATTGTCCTCTCAATATTTATATTTTTACTTTTTAATGATCTACAGGTGCTTTCTCTAGAATTTGCAAATGTCCTTAAGTAAAGTCCATCTTTGAATCTACAAACCTATTTCTGGCCTACACTCCTTTGTACAAAATTTTGTGACTCTCTCTCACATCATTACTTCCATGTAGCTAAACCTGAGGACATACTTCCCACTTGTTTCCATTGTCCTTTGTTTTGGGTGACCTTACTGACCACTTTTGCTCCCACAGCACCAGTCTACCCTTCGCTGCATTTACTTCTCTGGGGAGCCCCTTCCAATTTCCTTCATAAGCTACTATTCTTCTGCTTCTTTCCGAGTATTATGGATGCTTTCTTGGCTCTGGTAATGCCATTCAATACTTCTAGCGTTTTTTTTTGTTTGTTTGTTTTTTGAGTTGGAGTCTCACTCTGTCACCCAGACTGGAGTGCATTGGCCACTCCCGGCCACCGCAGCCTCGACCTGCTGGGCTCCGGCGATCCTTCCGCCTCAGCCTTCCAAGGAGCTGGAAATACAGGCGCGCGCTACCACACCCGGCTAATTTTTTAATTTATTGTAGAGATGAGGTCTCGCTGCCCAAGCGGGTCTCGAACCCGCGGACTCAGGTAATCCGCTCACCTCAGCCTCCCAAAGGTGCGGGATTACAGGCTGAGCCACCGAGCCCGGCTACTTCTAGTGCTTTAATATGACTTTGTGTGCCCTCTGCCTGATCCTTTAGGTCCATCAAAATAAATATGATTTTTCGCTCAAAACTACTCCTCTTTATCATGAATACTTTGACAAATGCACCACTTTCAGTGAGTCTCCAGTCCCTGTGATTATTAACTGTATGTGTCAACTTGGCTAGATCATGATATCCAGATATTTGGTCCAATGCTATTTTTTATGTTTTGGTGACAGTATTTTGATAGAATAAATATTTTCATCACTAAATGTTCAGTAAAGCAGATAAAACTTCATAGTGTGAGTTTGCCTCATCTAATAAGATGAAGGCCTTAAGAAAAAGGCTGTCCAGTCTAGAAGAATGAAAAATTCTGCCAGAAAGTATGCCTTTGGACTCCAATTTCACCATCAAATTTTCTGTTTGATTTAAGCATGGCAGTCTACACCACAGAGTTTGGACTTTTCAGTCTCCATTTCTTAAAATCATATTTTGAGAGGGAATGACAGAAAGCGAGAGAGAGAGAGATAATGAGTAATGTAGATAGATAGATAGATAGATAGATAGATAGATAGATAGATAGATAGATAGATAGATAGATAGATAGCTGTTGGTTTCCTGTTGGTTTCATGTCTCTGAATAATCCTGACTAATACATTTTCTCGACATCTTTTGACTTTGTCCCTCCATTCTATACACAGCAATCTGAGCTATATTTTTCCACATTAGGTCATATCTTATTTGGTAACTGGAAAAAAAGAATGGTTTTTATAAACTTTAAATTAATCAAGTAGTATATTTAAATCTCAAAATAGTATGATTAAGTGGAAATTATTATTATTTGTCTTTACAGATACAGAAACTAAAGCAGAGAGAAGTTCAAGAACTTGGCAAAAACAGCATAATGGAAATTTAAACCCAGGTAGATCTAGTTTCATAGTTGGAGCTCTTATGCCCTCTGCAATACTATTTCTCATTGACCTTAGCTCCTCACTGATCTAACCAGAATAAAACAGAAATGATTTTCACAGTCTCTAGTTTCTTTGAAATTAATTAATTCAGAACATTATGATTATGCTAAAAGTTCCAATTTTGAACTAACCTTTTTCCTAAAGTATCTAGATTATGAAATGTAGGCTGCTAATGATGACTAAATTATTTTCATAAAATCGATGGATTGACAACTCCCTTGGGTCCCCTCCCACTGTGGGAGCTTTTCTGTCTTCTCAATACATCCGGTTTAAAAACAAAAATTGGTGGAAAATCTTTATTTCCTTTGGCCAGTTCTAGATCTGTCAATAAAATATGAAATCAACTTCTTTACATGCAATCTCCTAACAGAAGAGCATTTAGAGTCATTTATTAATATTTATTTATAAAGAGCATTATTTTATGTGATTTTTTCAATATTATTTCAAGTTTAGTATTTCAAATATCATATTATTTGAAAATATTCAACTCCATTCTGACACTAGTGAAGACATGGATATTCAGATTAGCAGAATCATTTTTAAGATGTATAATAAATTAAATATACACAAATGAATTGAACATTCTCTCCTTATAGTACTGCTTAACAATTGATATTCTTCTCATTGACCCTGAAATTTTGCAAGGTCCCGAAGTATCTCCAAAAGACTTGCATTGGTACCATTTTATTGTTAAAAGCTTTTTACATGAATGAGCATTAATTCTCTTTTTTCAATTATTTTGAATACACAGAGTTATTATATAACACTGCTGAACTATAACAATGGTAGAAACACCAAAATATGTTTAGTATATTCTATTCTTCTATTTTTTATTCATATATATTTGTAACAAAGAAAAAGTCTTATCTGTAATTCTAGATAGAGTCATTAACTAGATTTTACTCCTCCATTAAACCATATTTTTATTTCCATTGAAATTCCTAATCTTCAGAAAGTAATATGGCTTTTATTTCTCCAATTTTGGCCATTCTTAGAAAACGTACTGTAAAAGCTCTAACATCTGTGAAAACCCATATTTTTCCGTTAAAAGAGAAAAACCTGTCAGTCATAATTATAATGAAAATTATCAAAAAACCAATTATGTTACAGTCAAGTTTTTAAAATCTCACATGCATATACTAATCCTGACAACTACAGGCTAGGCACGGTAGCTGAAGCCTGCAATCCTGGAGGCTCAGGTGAAATGATTGCCTGAGCCCAAGGGTTCAAGACCAGCCTGGACAACTTGGTGAGACCTTGTCTCTACAATAAATCAAAAAATTAACTAGGCATGGAGACGCATACCTGTAGTTCCAGCATCTTGGAAGACTGAGGCAGAAGGATTGCCTGAATCCAGCAGGTCGAGGCTGGGGTGGCCATAAGCATGCCATTGCACTCCAGTCTGGGTGACAGAGTGAGACTCCAACTCAAAATAAAAGAAAAAAAAAGATAACTATATTTAAATATTTATATTGACATTCTGAAATCTAGGATTTCCTGGACTTTAAGAACAAAAATGAAAACAATGCTGTATAATTTTTTAGTTAAGAACAGGTGCATGCAACATCCTTTACAAATCAGAAATTGTTATGCTAAATTGAGAGTAATTTTAAATGGAATAAGTCTTTCTTAGTGAAAACTTCCTCTAGTGAACAGGTTAAAACTTACATATCCATTAACAAAGTTCATAATGGAATACTATCATCTTCATTGCTCCTGAGCCCCAGGCATAAGGGAATAATATAACTTGATTCTAAATGAAGCTTCATTTTCTCAGATCTTATTAGTCCTTTATAGCTAGTGTATATCTTTAAAATGAAAATTCTCACAGATCAAATATCAATGACCTACACAACGTTAATTTTTATTTAAAGAAAAATGACTTCAATATTTTACATAATGTCTAATATATGTGCATTACTAAGTTAAATACTGAATGGAGTTTTTGGTATGAATACTTAATAGTCAGTTTGTGTAAGTACTATTCCTTTGGGAAGCTGACATTATCAGTGAGTAATCTGCCTGGAGCAAATTTCAGACATAAAAATATCCCTTTTTGTTACCTGATGTAAAGAATGATCAGTGAGTACTTCTGTTACCTGACTTTTGGTGGTATATGGAGAACACATACAGACACTCATAAAAATAAAATTATTATAACTGAGAGCTTAAAAGTGTGAATTCTGGATTTTGACTGGGTTTTCAGTATATGAGCTCTTTGCTTCTCACTTTTTCCTCTGTGAGAAGGAAAACACTTTATACTCATATTATTACAAGTGCATTATAGTACATATTTCATATGAATGATACCTAGCACATAGTAGATGCTCTGTAAATGTTATTTATAATATAAGAAATGAGATATATGTAGTTAATGTTCAAATACATTTGTAATCTTTTTTTCTCATTTTTCAGTCACTATTAATATTAGTTTGACATTTGTGCCCTAAAATTTTTCTAAAATTCTATATCTGAATATTTAAGAATTAGAACATTGAAGTCAATTTTTACTGCAAATGTTATAATATTTCTTGACATAAATGCTTCAGGTTATATTAATTAAGTTTTTTGGGGGGGGATGCTATTCATGGTTCCATGTTGTATTACTTGAATAATATAAAAGTGTAGAGTTGGAAGAAAAACTGACAGTTCATCATTTGAGAGTTGAAGAATCCAGACCCAGATAAATTTTTGTCCTAAAAAATCACTCAACAAGGAAATAGAGGATCTAAGACTGAAATTCTGGTCTTATGACATTCAAGTCTTTCACACTTTGCTCTTCTCAGCTCTGAAATTGCAGGGACTTTAAAATATGCACATATTCTTTTTTCTTTATAGAGTATATGTATTTCTTAGAAATGAGAAATGCTATTATGATTTTTTGAAAATAAAATTGTCAGGCTAATTTAAATGCAGACAGCATTTTTTTTGCTTTCTGACTCTAAATAATCCTGATACTATTGAACAAATGATTAGGCATTTTTCACATCTCAGGATGTAAGACCAATATTGCTAAATCTTTAATCATGCCCAGAAGCAATACATCAAAGGAATCAACTATTGTAATGATGATGACTTCAATTAACTATTTTGTAATCCAATAAGGCATTTCAATAGAGTATTCTAAGAATTTTCAAGGCATTATTACCATTATCTTCAGTGTTCCTATTGGTATTTATTTCAGGTGCTAAACATAATAAATAGAAAGACACAGTCCCTACCACCAGATAACTTTCATTTCTTAGTAGAACACACTGCAGGATAATATATGTGGACAAAAGAAAATATTTGCATTCAAATGTTACTACTGTGGATTTGTAACAGGTCTGTGTTGGTTATTTACCAGAGAGGACAGAAGAGAGAAAAATAAATGAGGAATTGTTTTTTGGCTGTCAGAAAAGCCTGGCCACTGCTCTTGGTCAATATTAAAACTGCCACAAACTCTAAATTAAGGTGAGATATTCACTTATTTCACAAAATATCTGTGAAAAAGATAACAAATAGTAACCATGGCTTTTAAATCTGTACAGTTGAGATATTTACAGAGAGGATGTGGAACCTTGCAATATTCTCGCCACCTGAATTATTTCTCTTGAATCTAATCTCCATCTTACTCAACTCATCATTTCTTTCTATAAGATAATTTCTCCTTCAACAGTTCTAGTTCTTTATGCCTCTATGTGTTTTCTTTTAGCAATGGCTGTCTGTTTATTTAAAAAGTATCTGTTACTTCCTGATAGCCTGAATGAGTAAATGGACATGTGCTCACATCCCATTATTTTAAAACCTAGTGGTCCAACTGACTAGCAGGTTCTTTGACATGTGAAAAATTGACAAAAATATAGCTGCATCTGATCTTTGTCTTAGGGGGAAAAAAAAATCCTGCTTGTTCACCTAGATGTAGAAAAAAAGATGATGTTCATGCTCATTTCCCATTTTCCAGTATATTAAGTCCTAAAATGGAAAAAAATTAGAGCTTATTCACAAACTATTGAAGGCAGTGCTATGATCACCTGGTGGCTAGGATCACTGTACTTATCTCAGCACAAATGATGATTTTTTCTGTATGTTGTAATGCATGGTTCCTTTATTTCTTCACAGTTCTGCCTGGAGACCATTTTATGTAAAGTACAGCTTAACTCCTTTATCTCAACCACAATGGTAATGGTGTATCCCTAATTTTAAATAATTTTTGCTTGATTACTATGATTTTGTACCACTTAACAGACAGTGACAAAAAAGTGTATAGAGTTTAAATAACATGTTTATAAAACTTCATTTCAGCATTCAAATATCTTTTTTACTTTCTTAAATTAATTTTCTTATCACTAATTGAAAGGGTTCTGTTAAAATCGTTCACTGAGTTGGTCAATTTTTCCATTTCTTTCTTTTCTGAACATATAAATATATATAATATTATGTATTTTAAAGCAATTTTATTAGAAAATACAAGTTCAGAAGTATTGTATACCTTCATAACATTGAATGTTTAATCATTATTTATATATTGTCCTCAGAGATGCATTTTTGTGATGTTATTTTGTATAACATTAATAGTGTCATCTCAATTTTTCAGGTTAGCATTTCCCTGGCATATACTTCTTCATTTTTTTCTTTCTTAATTTTGTTGTTGTTGTTGTTGTTGTTGAGTTAGAGTCTCACCTTGTGACCTGGACTGGAGTGCAGTGGCACATTCGTAGCCACTGCAGCCTTGAACTACTGAGCTCTGGTAATCCTTCTGCCTTAGCCTTCCAAATAGCTGGAACCACAGGTATGCACCACTACGTCCAGCTAATTATTTATTTATCTATTTATTGTAGAGATCAGGTTTCGACAAATTGCCCAAGCTGGTCTCGAATCCCTGCCTCCAAAGAACTGGGATTACAGGCATGAGCCACCGCACCCAGCATTTTTTTTTTTCCTTTCAATTTTACCTTTTCCTTATTATAGGAAGGTCTCTTATAAACTTCGGACCTTAATTTAAAAAATCCAGTTTGAAAATGTCTTGAGATTTTGAATTCATTTAAATCTTTTTCCAGTATATTTGCTTTCTATTTTCCTAAATTTACTGTGCTCTCCTGTACTTTCTGGCCTCTATGAAAAACTATTATTTGTGCACTCGTATCTTTTATTCCATTTCTCTCTATTTCTTTGGCAGCTATACCTTATATTTCTTTCCTCATAGTAGTTATAATGGAAGCTACATTTATTGAAACATAACATATATATTTTAACATCCTTTCAAAATATAAGGACCTTAGAATATTGTAATGTATACCAATACTTATAAAGTTCTATGCCATTTTGTCTAGAATTTTTCTCTTTCAATATTTTTTAAAGACATTATGATTATTATTATGTATAAAGATAAGTTTTAGCTTGGTTTACATATAACTATTACTTTTTTTCTCACCACTTGCATCATTTTTCTTCAAAAAATGTATTTTCTAAGAACTCCCTTTATTTGACATTTAGTTATTTTTAATACAATTTTTATTTGTCAATTATACTTCAATAAAGCTACAAAATTATATTCTTTTAGATGCTGGAGTATCCAGTTTCACTTTTGTTTATCTGCATGAGGGTTTCTTTTATTCATCCTATTTAGTATACTTTATGTTTTCTATTTTTGTATATACTCAATTTTATTTATTTAAAAATGTTTTATTTTACTCATATTCTTTGAAGTAATTTTTTTCTGAATTCAACCTGCTAGGCTTCTGGTATTTTAATCTCTCAGTATTTTAAATACCTTATAAATCCAATTTTTGGTTTTTCTTCAATACAGGGTTTCACTCTGTTGTTCAGGCTGGAGTGCAGTGGTGCAATCATGGCTCACTGTAACCTTGAACTCCTAACTTCAAGTGATCCTCCTACCTCAACTCTTGCTGAAATTAGAGATGTGAGCCACCATACCAGACCCTGACTTAATTTTTTTACTTTCTTTTTAAAATTAAGAAGTGTGCTGAAAGTGTAATTATTGCTATATTTAGGCGTTCTTTTTTTCTTGATTTTTAAGATATTTTCTTTAAAAAAATCTATCAATGAATTTTTTTAAATGTGAGATACATGTGTATACACAAATGTGTATGAGTGTCTGTGTGTGTACGAGTAATAAAATACTATACAACCTTAAAAAAATAAGAAAATATTGCTATTTAGGACAAATAGATGAACCTGGAGGTGATTTTCCTAAATGAAACACCCAGACACAAATACATAAATATTCCATGATTTCATTTATTTGTGGAAGCTAAAAAAGACAATCTTTTAAAACCAGAGAGTAGAATGGTGGTGTTAGAGATGGAAGGTTGGGGAGGGAGGAAATGGGAAGTTGTTGATCAAATAATACAAATTTCAGTTATGCACGTTGAATACTATCTGAAGATCTAATGTACAGCAATAGACTATAGTTAATAATACTACATTGTACACTTGAAATTTGCTGAGAGGGTAGATCTTACATACCCACAATAAATGGAAGAAAAAGGCAACTTTGTGAAATGATTGGTGTGTTAATTAGCTTGACTGTGGTGATTATTTCACAAGGCATATGTATATTAAAATATCAGTCTGTATACCTTAAATACATACAATTTTATTTGTCAATTATACTTCAATAAAGCTACGAAATGATATTATTTTAGATGCTGATGTCTCCAGTTTCACTTTTATTTATCTGCATGAGGTTTTCTTTTATTCATCTTATTTGATATGCATTACGTCTCTTGTACCTGTGAATTTAAGGCATTTTATTAACTTTTTGTTCCTTTTTATCTATATCTACTCTAATGCTTATTTCATATTGTGAGTTATATTTTTAATGAAAATATTCCATTTAATTTTTAGGATATTCCAATTTATTATCTATTTCTATAATTCTAATTTTCTATTTTTTTAAACATCCACTCATAGGAATTAATATATTAATTCACATAAGTTAAATAACTAAAGTACAGAGTGGCCTAAATCTGTATTTTGTTGGGTTAATTCTCATTCATGACATTTTGTTTGGTTGTGCATTAGCTAATAGTTTGTATAGAGTCATATTGTATTAATCACAAACTCTTGAAAATGTAGAGGCCTAAATCGAAGAGGCTGTTTTCCACAAGAGGTTTGCTTTTGCTTCTCTGTGATATACAGTCCCATGTGGATGTGTGATATGTAGCTCCCATCCTTGATACCAACAATGCCCTTAGAGCAATCCTACTTTTATACATAATCACTGCACACTCCTCTGGTTAAGCTAACTAATTTTTGTCCACATGGAACTTTCTCTCACTTGCTAAAATTACAATGGAAAGTTTGTGTATGACCTGCAACATGATGACCGTCAGAGTACATAGACCTAAGTTATATTTTCTACCATTAAAATGTTATTTTAGTCAAAGAGTTGTTATACTGAAATTTTGAAATAAGAGCTAATGGTCTAATTTTCTGTTTAAATTTATCTATATATGTTAAAGTATTTGATACTTTAGTGAATATTTGCATGTATGCTTTCATGAAGTTTTATGGCCTATTTATTAAATAAGATATCATATGTGTATGAATAAGGCTAAAAGTCTTAGAATATTAGTTATTTCTTTAGAGCTATATTATATTATGCAATTTAAATTCTGATTCCAATTAAGTTAGATTTTCTTTTGCCCAATATATAAAACTGATTAAAATTGATTACATTTGTTGTTTTAATGGAATGAGGTACTACACTTCTATCTAATGCTTTGGAGAATATATATACATATATGTATATATATTAGGAAAAGCTGCTATTGTAAATCACTTTGGTGAATACAATAACTTTTTATTAGAGGTCATCAGTGTTGGCATAAAAATCAATTCGAATGAAATCAAAGTGTTTGAGACTTTAATAGGATTAATATACACAGTTTGAGACTTTAATAGGATTAATATACTTTCAATATGTTTACTCAATACTTAATTTGAATTCTTAAATAGTGTGCAGATAAATTTAATATAAAATTTCTAATTTTTTTCAAAATTGCATATATCATATACTTTGAATATAATTTGCAATAATGCTTTAATATGCAATATTGTATATGTTAATTTTCATAACCAAAGGATTAAAGCTAATACAATATTTTGAAATGTAGGGAGTGGAATATATTTAAAATAAAATAGAAACCACACATTTTATGACATAACATTGAGAGCAGCCCCATCCAAAATCAAACACAAGTTGCTTTTTAATTAATAAATAAATGTATAAATAATAAATCTGAGTACTTTTTTTATGGGAATAGAGTTGTTCCTCTATATCTGATCGGTTTCACATCCATAAATTAAACTGACAACAGATTTAAAATATTCAAAAAATTAAGAAATGATGTAAAAAATAAGATTATAGCATAAGAAATAATACAGACTAAAATATATTTTTCAATGACACCTATTTACATAGCACTTACATTTTTAGGTATTATAAGTAATCTAGAGATAATTTAAAGTATACGGAAGAATGGACATAATTTATATGCACATACTATGGCATTTTATATTATATAAGGGACTTGAGCATCCATAGATTTTGGTATGCAGGGATCCTAGAATCAATCCCATGAAGATACTGAGGAGTAACTATACTTTTCATCTTCTTTTTTGATTTTTATTTTTGAGTTGGAGTTTCACTCTGTTTCCCAGACTGGAGTACAGTGACACACTCACAGCCACCACAGCCTCCACCTACTGGGCTCAGGTGATCCTTCTACCTCAACCTTCCAAGTAGCTGGAATTACAAGCGCGTGCCACCATACCCAGCTAATTTTTAAAAATTTATTGTAGAGATGATGTCTTGCCAAGTTGCTCAGGCTGGTCTTGGACCCCTAGGCTCAGGCAATCCTTTTGTCTCAGCCTCCCAAAATGGTGGGATTATAGGCTTGAGCCACCCGGCTGAATCTTCTAACTATAAATTTCTGCACATCCTGTTGCTATATCATAATTATTAAAAATGATAATGACATATGTATTGCTTTCTATGTCCATTAGCTATTTTATTATCAAGGTATTATATCAGAGACCCATAATAATACTTTCTTTTTTATATCACTGTCATAGGAATGGTCTTTACCAAACTGTTTCTAGAGCAAAAATGATGTTAATAAATTATATTACATTACACAAATTAAACCCACAATTAATTTCCTTGATATTTTAAGATATAGAGATTATTTTTATTTTAGACTTAATGTACCTTTATATTTAAAGTTTTAAGGGTATCATTCTTCTACAAAAATTTTATTCTGGTCAGGCAGATATATGAAAAGTATGTCTCATCTTTTGAATCTAGAAGGAAAACACAACCATTAACGATAATGTTATGCCAGACAATGTTATGTTACATTCATTGGTATATTTAATTTAAATGTAAAAATCCTAAGAGTTGGATACCAGTATTATGACCAATTTACATCAACTAACCACAATGGTAGCTTCTTGATTTAAAGCTTTTCTGGTTACAAAAGACAAAGAATGGTGTTAAGTGAGCGGAAATATCAACTTTCTTGCCAAGCTAGTTTGCTAGTGTGTCTCAGGAGGTTTTTCTGATGAGTTAGACTAAGGTTGTTCAGTTTTTGAGCACTCTTTAATGTCACTTATACTATGGTAAGTTGACTTAAAAAATCTTAAATGGATTATGTTTTTGCAACTATGCAAAATTATATTGTTTTACAAACTCTGGGCTGGTGCCAGAGTCCAAAATGTTTGCTTATACTGTCTTTTCCAGTAAATCAAGTATTTTAAGGCAGCTAAAATCAAGCAGATAAGTGACATTGGAAAAGAGCACTTTGATGCTGAGAAAACTGGCTAGCCACATGCAGAAGAATGAAATTTGACTCATATCTCTCACCAGATATAAAATGAACTCAAGATGAATTAAAGACTTAAATGTGAGACCTGAAATGTAAAAAATTCTAGAAGAAAATCTAGGGAAAAAATCTTCTGGACATTGGCCTAGGCAAACAATTCGTGACTGAGACCTCAAGTAAATACATCAAAAATCAAAAAATACACAAAATGGGACATAAACTAAAAGGTTTTGGCAAAACAAAAACTAATAAATCAACAGAGTAAACAGACAATTTAAAGAATGAGAGAAAATATTTGCATTATATGCATTCTTTGAAGGGTTAATATCCAGAATCTAGAGGAACTTAAACTCAACTATAATAAAGAATGAGAGAAAATATTTGCATCATATGCATTCTTTGAAGAGTTAATATCCAGAATCTAGAGGAACTTAAACTCAACTATAATAACAACAAAACCCATTAAAAAGTGGGCAAAAGATATAAGCAGACATTTCGCAAAAGATGACATACAAATGGCCAGCAAGAATCTGAAAAAATACTCAACTTCACCAATCATCAGGGAACTGCAAATTAAAACCATAATAAGATGCCATCTTACACCATTCAGAATGGTTATTATTAAAAAATTTTTTAAAAAAGAAAAAACAGGTAGACAAGAATGTGGAAGCAAGAGAACCCTTATACACTGTTGGTGGGTATGTAAATTTTGGCTTTCTCTATGGAAAATGGTATGGAGATTTCTTGAAGAACTAAAAATAGAACTTTCATTAAATCCTGCAATTCCACTATTGTGTATTTACTCAAAGAAACAGAAATTATTATATGAAATCTATACCTGTATTCATATGTTTATCATAGAACTGTTTAAAACAACAATGATTCAAAATCAACCTAAGTGTTCATCAATGACTGATTGGATAAAGAAAATATGATAAACACACACACACACATACACACACACACACACACACACACACACACACATACAGCCACTCAATCATGAAAGAGAATAAAATCATGTATATTGCAGCAACATGGATAGAACTGGAGGATATTATTTTAAGTGAAATAACAGAAACAGAAAGTCAAATAAAAAAAATATACTCATGTGTAAGTGGGAACTAAATAAAATATACACACAGATATAGAGAGTAGAATAAAATAACTGAGAGTTGGAAAGGTGAGAAAATGGAAGGGGGGTGAGGAATGAGAAATTACTTATTGGATACTTCTAGTGTAACCATCACACTATTCATGTGATGGTTACACTAAAAGTACAGACTAATACATTCATGATACAAAACTCAACTTATACCTCCTAAATCTATAAAAATTTATTTATTTGTTTTTGTATTTTTATATTTTATTTTAAAGATGTATGATACAATTCAGGATTAGGTATACAAGTGGACATCATACAGGTAATGTTTGGACGTCCTTTGGTCCCCACTTCGCTGGTTTGAGATCAGATAACCTTACTGATGTGCCCTGGACGTCTGCCCCACCCTGGCAATATGTGACTACTGCCAATTCCTTTCTTACACTATTATGGTAATAGGTTCACTTATGAGTGAGAACCTGTGGTACTCTGTTCTTTGTTTCTGTGTATGGAAATGAGATAATCCCATACTTTTTCATTATATCACAAATATTTTCCACAGCATTGTTCTTGATTTTTAATGGCCAAATATTATATTATTCAGATCTGACATAATTTACCTACATTTTCTTAGTATGAGACCTGTATCTTCAGTTTTTCACTATAAATAACTTTGTATATGAAGCCATATATCTATCTAACTTTTCCTTTAGTATGTATAGTTTTTTAAATTAACATGGAATGTATGCTGTTTAATTAAAAGACACAAATAAGCAAAAATAAAATCAACTTTAATTTTGTTAAAAAAAAGAAAGACACCGTGGGAAACCTAACTGGATTTGAAGATAGTTTATAATCAATGAAGTACAGTGTCATACAAATTATTTCTTTGCAATTTCAGAGTTATGACAACAAAATGTTTTTTCAGAAGAATGAATAAGTAAACACTTAACTTTGTTTGAAATCACTGTTGTCTAACAATTTTTGAGTTATTCACCTTGTTATAAATTATCATATTGAATTAAACCAGTAACAGACTCATTCAAATCATTGCTTAGAAATAATCCAGAAGAGAGCAGGAAAGCCAGAATAAAGGAACAAAATACAAGGATAATAACAAGAGAACAAATGTTTAAAACTGGTAAATATATATCCAAATACACACACACACACACACACACACACACACACACATACATTCATGTTAAATGGGTGAACAATTAAAGTCACAGATTTTTTTTTTAAAGTAGGATTTACTGAGACAGAAAAGCTCCCACAATGGGAGGGCATATAAAAATATAATATTCAATTTTAAAATATCTTCAAAATATGTACTTCAAATGTAAATATACAGGTGGGTTGCAAGTACATGAATAGAAAAGATTTGCCATATACATGGAAAGCTTGAGAAGCCTGGAGTGCGATGCTAGTATAATATTATATAGACTTCAAGAGAAAAATTATCAGGAAAGATAAAGAGGGACACTTCATTATAGTAAAAGTTTAATTCTTTAGAAACTTATAACAATTATAATACTTTCAAATAATAGAACTCCAAATTACATGAAACAAAAATTAGCAGAATTACAAGGCGCAAAAGACAATTCTAAAATTGATTATCATTCTCCCCTTCTTCACAATTGAGAGAACAATTAGATTTTAAAATATATAAATTAATAAAACATTGATAAGGACAAATCATCTGGAAAACAGCATCAACTAATTTGGTCTAACTGGTAATTATAGAACATTATACTGTAAGAATAAGAAATGGACATTCTTTGCAAGTGCTTGCATTTGCCATAAGATAACTCTCAATACATTTACAATAATTGGAGTATCATCTCAGACAAAAATAGACACACAGTTTTAAAAACTAGGTTTTTTGAGTTTTCTCTTGTAAAATTGTTAAGATATAAAGCCTAACATGTTTACTAAATGACTAAGGTTGACTATGGTAATCAAGTCAGTGTTTTCTTCTTGCTTAAAACATAAATACAGAAATTAGGCTCTTAACTCACAGTCACAAATTCTGGCTAAAGGGTAGTAACTTAAAATATGTATGGAACAGGAAAATGCTCATTAATTTGAAGTTATCCTTGGTTGAAAAAAAAATTTCTTATGAATCTTAAAAAATTTTAGAAATTTCAAATTTTTTTTAACTTAAGGAATTAACAGAAATTTGTTTTTTTGTGAGAATAAAAAATTATCTTAATTTTTTCCTGAAAAAAATTATAGATTTATAGGAAGTTGCAGCTAGAGTACAGACACGCTCCATGTATAGAAACTTACAACTTCTGTCAATAGTGACATGTTATATAAATATAGAATAGCATCAAAACCAGGAAATTGACACCAGTATAGTATGTGTGTTTGTGTGGTTCTATGCATTTTTATCACATATGTACAAAATCATTAGGAATATCCAGTTGTTATCAGACACAGAATTATCTCATCATCAAAAATGCTTTTATGCTACTCCTGATTGTCAAACTCATCCTTTTCTACTCCATTAAACTTAATTTTTGGCCACCACAGAACTCATTTTTCCATGTCTATATTGTGTGTAAACTTTGCAGATTGGCCTCAAGCAAACAAACTTAGCATTATAGCTTTGAGAGCTATCTAAGTTGTATGTATCAATAGTTTTTTGTTTTTTTTTTTAATTGGAGTCTCACTCTGTCACCCAGGCTGGAGTGCAGTGTCATGCTCACGGCCACTCCACTGTCGACCTGCTGGGCTGTGGCAATCCTTTGCCTCAGCCTTCCAAGTAACTGGAACCACAGGTGTGCACTGCCACACCTGGCTTATTTTTTTATTTATTGTAGAGACCAGGTCTTATCATGTTGCCCAGGCTGGTCTTGAACCCCTGTGCTTAGGCAATCCTCTCACCTCAACCTCCCAAAGTGCTGGGATTATAGGCTTGAGCCACCACACCCAACAATTTTTTTTTTTAATTGCTAAGAAGTAGTCTACTATCTGAGAATTCTGTGCTGTACACTGATCTAAGTACTTATCTTCCTAATAATGTCAAAAAATACTATACCTATAAAGTAAGTCTAGAAATTAGGTTGACTGACAGTACTTTTTGCTTTCAAAGTTTACTTATTTAGTTCCTTGGTCTTTTCATATAAATTTTAGAATATGCTTGCCTGTATATACAAAAAATGTTGCTGAGATTGACTGAAATTGTGTTAAAATATATAAGTTGGGGGAAAAAATCTCATATATTCCTACAAAAGACCATGATTAATTTATTTATTTAAATTCTTTTTGATTTCTATAAGTGTTTTGTGCATATAAAATTTGTACATATTTTCTTACATTTATAATTGTTTCCTACATTTGAGAAATTATAAATGTGTCTATATTTGCAATTTTAGTTTCCATATGTTCATTCCTTATTTTTGTAGATTGGTCTTATATAGTACAACTTGCTGAACATTGTTTCCTAACATTCATTCAATTTTATACATGCATCGTCATGGTATCTTTAAATAAGGACAATGTTATGTTTTCCATACATAAATATATATACATGCACACATACATATGTGTATATACATATGTATATATATGCACATATACATATACATACATAATATATGTACATATATATATATTTGCTTGTGTATATATGTTGTATATATGTATATGTATTTATATGTATATGTGTGTATATATATATACACATATATATATAAAACTGTCTCCTTTTAGAGATGCCATAGAACTAGTAAGAGATATACATGTAATCTTTGCGTGTGTGTATGTGTGTGTGTGGGTGTGTGTGTATATATATATATACTCTTAATTTTCTTTCCTTGCTTTATTTCATTGGCTAGAACTTCTAGCAGTTAGTTGTTTTATAACTCTTTCATTATAAAAATATTGGCAGTAGACTACATATATAAATGTTGCTTACTAAATTAAGGAAATTCACATATGTTATTTGTTTTCAGATATATTTGACAAAAATTAGTGTTGATTTTTACCAAATTTCAACATGTATTGATAAGATCATGTTTTTTTTTCTTATTTATTATATTATTATGGTGAGGTATGCCTATTGATTTTTAAGAATCTTTTAAAAAATGACTTTAAAAATCATTTAAACATTTTTGAAGACTGCTTTGACAGTCTAGCATACCTGAAATAAGCTTTACTCGGTCATGGTATATATAACTTTTATAAATTGCTGATTTGTATTTGTTAATCCTTTGCAAAAACTTTTTTGCATCTTTATTTATGAGGATTATTGGACTGTAGTTCTCTTTTTTTGCAGTTTTTCTTCTTTTGATTTTGATATTAATACTGATTTTTGGTAGTAACATTTTGATTTTGATTTAATATTGTTTTTTTCCCTCAAAAAGATATGTTGACCTATTTTAGAATAGAATCTTTCTAGAGGTAATCAAGTTAAAATGAAATCATTTGGATGGGCATTAATCCAATGACTGGTTTCCTTATAAAAAGATATATTTGAACATAGAGGCAAACACCCACAGAAGAAAGGCAATGTAAAAACAGATGGGAAGAATGCCATGTGGAGATTGGAGCATTGAAGTGATACATCCACAAGTCAAAGAATGCCAAAAACTGCTGGCAACACAAGAGAAGCTAGGAAGAGGTAAGAAAAATTACCTTTTGAGTTTCAAAGGGAGCATGGTCCTGTCAACACCTTAATTTCATATTCCCAGCCTCCACAATAAATTTATGATACTTTCAGTCACCCAGTTTACAATGTTTCGTTTCAACAATCTTAAGTAATGAATACAACTGACCTCATAACATGACTTAGGAAGTATTCCTACCTGTTCTATTTTCTAGAAGAGATTGTATAAACTGATGTTGATTCTTTAAAAGTTTGGTATAACTCTCTAGTAAAGCTATCAAAGACTGAAAATTTCTTTTTTGAAGAATCTTTTACATTATAAATTTAATTTTTTGATAGTTATAGAGTTATTCAAAAGATATATTTTGTATTGAATGATTTGTGGTGGTTTGTGCATTTGGGAAAAATGGTTCATTACATCTAAGTTGTTGAAAGCATGTGTGTTAAGTTGTTTGAAGTCTACCTTATTTTTTTTTTGATGTCTTCAGAATGTGTAAAGATGTCCTTTGTTTCGTTACTGTATCTTAGTATGAATTTCTTAGAATTTATCTATTTATTTGTTTATTTATTTATTATAGAGATGTGAGGTACAATTCAGGGTTAGGTATATAAACATTAATCATGCAGGTGCCCTTGTTGAGGAGGTATGCCCCTCCCTCCCCTAGCAGTTTCCCTCAACTGCCAATCCCACCCCCTCCCCTGTTTTCCACTACTGCCAATCACTTTGTTATAGCATTATAATTGTTCAAGGTTCATTTATGAGTGAGAACATATGGAACTCAGTTCTTTGTTTATGTGATAAATCACTGAGTATGGTAGACTCCAAATCCATTCAAATTGCTGCAAAGTCCATATATTTGCCCTTCTTTATGGCTGTGTAATATTCCATTGTGTATATGTACCACATTTTTTTAATCCAGTCCAACTTTGATGGGCAACACGGTTGGGTCCATGTTTTTGCTATTGTGAATAGAGCTGCAACAAATATACGTGTGCAGGCATCTTTGTCATAGAATGATTTGAGTTCCTCCGGGTATATTACCAATAGGGGAATTGCTGGGTCATATGGAAAGTCAATTTCTAGTTCTTTCATAAATCACCACACTGTCTTCCAAAGAGGTTGCACTAGTTTGCATTTCCACCTACAGTGTGGAAGCATTCTTTTTCTCCACATCCTCGCCAGCAACTGTTGTTGTTTGTTTTATTAATAATGGCCATTCTTACGGGGTTAGGGGGCATATTAATGTGGTTTTGATTTGCATTTCTCTGATGTTGAGTGAGGCTGAGAACTTTTTCAAGTGTCTGTTGGCTATCTATATATCTTCTTTTGAGAAGTGTCTATTCATGTCTTTTGTCCACCTTTTAAAGGGGCTGTTTGTTTTTTCCTTTTGGTGCATTTGAGTTCCATGTAGATCCTAGATGTTAGGCCTTTGTCAGATATACCATTGACAAATATTTTTTCCCATTCTGTGGGCTGTCTCCCTGCTCTCTTGATGGTTTCTTTTGCTTTGCAGAAACTCATTAATTTGATAAGGTCTCACTTGTCTATCTTATTTCTTAAGATATTGGCCCTTAGGGTTCTGGATAGGAATTTGTTGCCAGTTCTAATTTTCATAAGGGTGTCTCCTGCATTTTCTAAGATTCTTATAGTTTGAGGTTTTGCATTTAGAACTTTGATCCATTTAGAGTTAATTTTTGTGTGTGGTGATAGGTAGGGGTCCTGTTTCAGTCTTCTGCATGTGGACAGTCAGTTTTCCCAGTACCATTTACTGAATAGGTTTTCCTCTCCCCAGTAGTTGTTGTTGGAGGTTTTGTCAAAGATGAGTTGGTTGAGGAACTGAGGCTCTGCTTCCGGAATCTCTATCCTGTTCCATTGGCCTACATGCCTGTTGTTATACCAATACCAAACTGTCTTGATTACTGTAGCTTTATAGTAGAGTTTGAAGTCTGGAAGTGTGATACCTCCCGCTTTGTTTCTCTTGTAAGAATTATTTTGGCTATTCGTGGTCATTTACATTTCCAAACGAATTTCTGTATTGTCATTTCCAGATCTGAGAAGAATGATGTTGGTAACTTAATGGGTATTGCGTTGAATCTGTAGATTGCCTTTGGTAGGATGGACATCTTAACAATGTTGATTATTCCTATCCATGAGCATGGTATATTTTTCCATTTGTTTGTGTTTTCTTGGATTTCTTTGAGCATTGTTTTATAATTCTCATTGTAAAGGTATTTCACTTCTCTAGTTAGGAAGATGCCGAGGTATTTTTTGTGGCTATTGTGAATGAGATTTTGCTTTTTATTTGGGTTTCTGCCTGCTTGTTGTTTTTATATAGGAATGCAGCTGGCTTTTGCACATTTATTGTGTACCTTGAGACTTTGCCAAAGTCCTTTATCAGTGTCAGCAGGTTTTTGACAGATTCTCTTTGATTTTCAAGGTATAAGATCATATCATCAGCAAAGAGAGATAACTTGATTTCCTCTTTTCCTATTTGGATACCCCTGATTTCCTTCTCTTGTCTAATTGCCTGGGCTAAGACTTCCAACACAATATTGAACAAGAGGGTTGAGAGTGGGCAGCCTTGTCTTATTTCAGTTTTCAGGGAAAATGTTTTTAGTTTCTGTCCATTTAGCAATAAGTTAGCTGTGGGTTTGTCATAGATGGTACTTGCTATTTTGAGGTGTGTTCCTTCTATGCCTAGGTGTTTGCTTTTATTAAGAAGGATGCTGAATTTTATAGCTTTTTCTGCATCTAATGAGCTATCACGTGGTTCTTTTTTTCACATCTGTTGATATATTTAATTATATTTATGGTCTTGCAAGTGTTGAACCAGCCCTGCATCCTAGGGATGAAGCCTGCTTGGTCATGGTGGATGATTTTTGAGATGTGCTTTTGGATCTGATTTGCTCTAATTTTGTTGAGGATTTTTGCATCTATGTTCATAAGGGATATTGGCCTGTAGTTCTCTTTCTTTGTTGCATCTTTACCTGGTTTGGGTATCAGTGTAATGTTACCTTCGTAAAATGATTTGGGGAGAATTCCATCTATCTCAGTTGGCTGGAATACTTTTAATAGGTTTGGTATCAGCTCTTCCTTGTATGTTTTGTAGAGTTCTGCTAGAAAGTCATCTGGTCCGGGGATTTTTTCTATGACAGAGTTAATTTTGTGGGTTGTTATTGGTCTATTCAGTGTCTCAATGTCTTCTTGTTTCAACTTGGGTAGGTTGTGTGATGTCAGGAAGTCTTCCATTTCATCTAGGTTATCAAGTTTATTTCCATATAGGTGTACCTAGCAATCTCTAATAATCTTTTGTATTTCTTTGGGGTCAGTTGTGATTTGATCTTTTGTATTTCTAATTGTGTTTATTTGGGCTTTTTCTCTCTTTTTCTTGGTCATTCTGACTAGAGGTCCATCAATCTTGTTAATTCTTTCAAAGAACCAGCTTTGCGTTTTGTTGATATTTTCTATGATATTTTGTCTTCTATGTCCTGTATTTGTGCTCTTATTTTTGTGATTTTAATTCTTCTGCTAAAGTTGGGGTTTTGGTGGTATTCTCTTTCCTGCTCCCTTAGGTGGTTTTTTAGGCTCCCCTCTTGCGATCTTTCCATTTTCTTGATGTGTGCTCATACAGATATAAATTCTCCTCTTAAAACTGATTTCATGGCATCCCAGAGGTTTTGGTAAGATGTTTCTTTATTTTCATTTCCTTCCAGGAATCTTTCAATTTCTTCTTTGATTTCAGTGTTGACCTAGTCATTGTTCAGCATCATGTTGTTTAGTGACCATGTCTTTGCAGGTTTGGGGAAATTCTGTTGATGTTGATATTATTTTTATTCCACTGTGGTCTGAAAAGGTGCATGGCGAGATTTCAATCTTATGAAATTTGTTTTTGTTTATTTATAGCCAATGATGTTGTTGATCTTGGAGTACATTCCATGTGGTGGTAAGTAGAATGTATATTCTGTGGTCTTTGGGTGGAGTGTTCTGTAAGTATCAATTAAGTTTATTTGTTCAAGAGCCTTATTGAGGTTCTGGATGTCCTTGCTGATTTTTTGTCTTGATGATCTGTCCAGGGTTGTGAGGGGGGTATTAAAGTCCCCTGCTATGATAGTGTTAGAGTCAGTCTCTAAGTTTGCCTAGAAGCTGCTTTACAAACATTGGTGTTCCTATGTTAGGTGCATATATGTTTAGAATGGATATTTCTTGATGATGGATTGAACCTTTTATCATTATATAGTGACCATCTTCATCTTTTTTGATTTTTGATAGCTTAAAGGGTAATTTGTCTGAGATTAAGATTATAACTCCAACTTTCTTTTGTGTTCCATTTACCTGAAAATTTGTTTCCCATCCTCTTACTTTGAGTCTGTGAGTGTCCTTTCTGGTGAGATAAGTCTGTTGGAGACAATATATTGTTGCCTCATGATATTTTATCCATTTTGCCATTCTGTGTCTTTTCAGTGGTGCATTTAGTTCATTCACATTCAGGCTAATTACTGAAATCTGAAGGTTTATTTTTGTCATGATGTTCTTATAAAGTTGTTGTTGTACTTGTTTGTTTGTTGTCTTTCTTTGAGTTTTCTGGGTTGGTTCATGTGTGTTTTCAATCTTTTTCCTGCACTCTTGTGAAGAACATTTTTGTTCTTTTTCCCTTTTCTTCTGTGTATAATACTTTCTTAAGAGTTTCTTGTAGGGTTGGTCGGGAGGCAGCATAAGTTCTTAGGGATTGGATGTCTGGGAAAGATTTTAATTCTCCCTCACTGATGAAGCTTAGCTTGGTTGGGTAGATTATTCTGGTTGAAATTGTTTATCTTTGAGAACTTTGAATATTGGACTCCAAGCTCTCCTACTTTGAAGGGTTTCTGTAGATAAATCTGCTGCTATTCTGATTGGTCTTCCCTGGTAGGTAGTCTGACCTTTTTCTCTTGCTGATTTTAGGATTTTTTTTTTCTCTTATACCTACTTTGTTCAGGCAGATGATTATGTACCTAGGAGTTGGTCTTCTCATTTGTTGTCTGCTGGGGTTCTCTGAATTTCTTGTGTTTGAATTTTCACATCATTAATGATGTGAAGAAAGTTTCCTTGAATAATTCTGTGAAATGTTTGTTCCAGGGTGGTCTCTGTCTCTCTTTCTGCCTCAGGAAGGTCAATTACTCTTATTTGGAATTTATTCAACTTCTAAAGTCTTAGGTGTATGCCTTTTGCTGAGTTTGACAAATTTCCAACTATTATTTCTTCAAGTACTTTTCCGACCTCACACTCTTTATCTTCTCTTTCTGCAACTTTAATGACATAAATGTTAGATCCTTATTTACAGCCCCACAGGACTCTGTAATCTCCATTCTGTTGTTGAGTCCATTCTGTAAATTTTTGGGAGATTATTATATATATATATATTTTTACTTTTAAATTTTTATTTATTTCTTTATATCTTTTATTTTCCCCAAAATATTCTATTTAATTGTTGAGACTTTATTTTTACAAAGTGTTTTAAGTTTTTAAAAAATTGTTAGTTGAAATATATTTTTATGGTTTTTTTAATGTCCATGTCAGATAGTTCCAACATCTCTATCATCTCAATGGTGCCTGTGGATTATCTTTTAGCATTCAAATGGAGGTTTTCCTGTTTCTTTTTACAATGACTGATTTACAATCACATTGTGTATATTTAGGGTATTATGTTATGAGACATTGGATCTTATTTACATTTTCTGTTTTAACATGTCTTTACAGACACAGCACGTGTTATGTAAGGGTGTGTTTTGATTTGACTAAAGTCCAGTAGGCCTCTGACAATATTTCAGGGAGGGGGGCAGAAGGGAGCTTCAACACTGTTGGGTAGAGGTGGAAGTAAAAACTTCTCAGAAAACGGCTACTGACACCATCTGGCTAGGAAAGGAGGGATAACTTGTTATTCCATCTCAAGTGGCCAGCACTAGCACTGTAGGGACTTTCCTTTCCTGCCTAATGGAGAATGAAGCCTCGGGTTCTCATTTGGGTTTATCAACTCTCCTTCCTCCCCAGTAGTGGATAAAGGCATTTGCTGAAAAGTATGAGGGTGAAGCCACTTTTTAATTTTGTGTTATTCATGATGCTTGAATAAATTATGGAAGTAATTTTCTAAAAGGTTTTTGTGTTGCTAATCTGTCTCTTTTTGGGCCCTTTTATAGAAAGAGAAGTCTCTCCTGGGGTCATTTTTTTACCTGAGCTTTCCAGTACCAACTTTTCCCCCCCAGTTCCAGCTTTTCCCGTATCAAGTACAGAATTATGAGGTGAACAGAAAACCCAAGAGATTTAGCACCATGTTTTTCCTCAATACTGAAATTCCTAGACAATTTGCTTTCTCATTTTCACATTTTAAAAGCATCTTATACTTGCTTTATGTATAATTTCTGTGTTTTTATCTGTACTTATCAGAATGAATAGCAAAAAATTCATTTACATCATCTCATTCTGGAACCATAAATTTTGTAATAACTTTTAAAGTAATATTCCTTGCACTCCCTCATTTATGAAGATAATTTTTTTTTACTAAAGAAAGAAAATAAACTACAAGTTAATCAATGCAATCTAGCACAGACAGCAGGACTACTGAGTTATTCTAGCAGAAATATACATATGTAATGTATACAAGATATGCAAATATATATATTCTTGTTTTGTATGTTGGTTTGATTTACCTTTGTCTCTCTGGATGTTATTCAGTCTTCTGTTATTATTTTCTTACATTTTATTGTTCTCTTTTCCATAGGATAATCTTGAAAGAAGCATTTTATATTTTTAGTATTTATCATCTTAAAGGTGTTTTTCTACATTATAAGACATGATAATTTTATTTAGGGTCTGATTTGTTGATGTTAAACTGAATTTAGGCTATTTACAAATTAGTGTTATTTTTTCTTCCCTCTTAGGTCCCTGCCTAAAATGTTTTATTTTTACATACTTCTGAATCAATGCTATGTTACTACCCAATGACTAGTTCTCTAAAAACTTAAACAAGTAAATATTTCGTTTTACTCATTTAACTTGGGATCTTGTAATAACTTAGGCAAAATAAAACAAGTTTCTCCTATCTAACCATTACATCATTGTGCTTCAATTTCTCATTTAGCCATGTAGCAAAAATTAGGTGTGTACTGAAGCACTGGGTTATATAAATAATAATAAAGCATTACAACTTTGTTGTATCTAAATAACAGAAGAGACTTATGAGACCAGAAACGTTCAGTCTCACTTTTCAGTAGCAAATACAACTAACTATAATGGTTGTACTTTAGTCATTTATCCTTTAGGGAAACATGGAAACTCAATAAGAACACATTTTGTTTGTTTAAAAAGCATTAAAGCTGTTTATAATCTAATCTTGTAATTATAGAACTCTAGATTATGGCAACAATTTATTGGCCATCTACGATATAATTTTCATATGCTGTATAATTTAACAGTTACAAAAATCTTCATAAATGAGCATTAACTCTGTTTTACTTATAAGACAAATGAAGCTCAGGAAATTTAAGTAACATTCCCACTGTGACAGTAAATTCTAGAACGGAGAGTCAATTCTGGCTTTTTTGCCTAGGACTCAATGTGAAATGCAACCTACATTTAATATTAAGAATTGCCACCTTGAATAGGGTTTACTTGCCATTTTAATATTATTTAGCTTAGTGAATAATATTTAATTTAAAAAGCATAAAATAAAATATGTATTCATCTTTGCTTGATCATCTTTCATGCTTTCAGAGATACTGATGTATATATAAATTATTTTTTAAACAAAGAATAAGTTGTATCCTTCTTGTGAAGAATGTTTTACAAAGATAGAAGAATGACTTAGTAGATTTCTCTGAATTCCTCTTGCTCTCTTGAAAACAGGTTTATGATGATGTGCTGACAGTTTTCTCTATTTTTTAATGTTTTAAAGGAAATTTCTGTGAAAGATTCCTGAGCACTGTTTGAACAGAAAATGTCAAAATCTGAGCTAGAGAAGTAGTGTGAGCAATGTCCTCTGTTACTACTGTATTAATCAAGTATCTCAAGATTTAAATAATATCAGATATTGATTTCAGTTGTTCACTTTTCAAAGAACACAAAAGGCATAATTCCATAATGTAAACAAAATAGAAATTTAATATAATTATCTGCCCCCTCCAGGCTTAGAGATATGAAAAACCACGAAACCACCTTCTTGCCTACTGTCCATGCTCTTTTGACTTCCTTTTCTTATTGGCCTATAGGGAGAATCGTTTTCCATCTTCTTAGGTCCTAGGGATTATTATTATGCTTCTTTTCAAGAGGTATAAGATAACCAGTCTTAAGGAAAATGAAAAACTGTCTGTGTTCTCTGCAAAAAACTTGGAGATGCTGAATTTATGATGCCTGGGAGAAGACACAAGCTGAACAAATTTACGTTTGTTTGGAGCTAGTCTTTTTTCTGAAAATTTATGATAACCTACCACTTTCAAATTTCAGAGGAAGTGAAAATTATGTTCAATTCATATTTTATACTTGATAATTTTGATTTAGTAAAAAAAATTGTTTTTCATTATTTGCTACAAATATACAAATACATTTTTAAGTAAGATAAGACTTAAAATGTTATTTCTTAATAAAAGAGTAGATTCCAGTGATAGAGAAATATAAGAGAGGGTAAAAGAAAGCTATTTGATCTAAAATTATTGTAAAATTATAACTAATGATTCCTGTCAAGTCATAGGCAATTTCTAATATTTCAAGTAAGATTATCAGTAATAATAGTTATAACTAACATTAATTATGTGCTTACTATGTGTATTCATCTAAATGCATTATACCAATTATCCAATTTACTTTCCTATTTCTAGTGTATTCTTTGTATGGCAGAAATTGAAAATATTCGCATTACATCAATAATAAAATTGTTAATTTGTAAATCTAAGTACCCACCAAGTTAGAGAGAGACACAAGATTTGGACATAGCTGCACTGTCACCAAAACTTGTGTTCTTAGCACACCCATTACCCTGTGTAAATGGTGCTGAGGCCAATATAGATATGCACACATTAAAGACAAATATCATTTTTATACATATTTCCTAACTGCATTTTCACTGATTTGCATTTTTCAAACATCACTTGTGAACCCTAGCTGACCTCAGAATAAAGAAATGCTTTTACTTTCAGTTGACATCTAATAGTCCCTTGGCATTTTCAATCTGAATTGGATGAAAGTGTAATTTCCCAAGCTGTTTGTGGGACTATAAACATGTAGTCTTGGGGAAAAAAGAAAAAGTACTTCCATTCATTATATAAAATCTCAAACAGTGGTATTTATTAATGATGTTCTCAGTACACCATTGGATATCATGACAATCACACAGCAAAGAAATGCAAAGAGCCATGATCAAAATATATGTAATAAACTTATTATCTTTTCAGAAAATATTTCAAGAATATTTCATCCTCTGTCTCTAACTGCAATATAGCCATATATATATATATATAATTATTATTTTTAACTAGAACACTCATGACTCTGTCCTACAAATATTTTCTTGGATGATTCAAATCAACACACTCTCACACTAAAGCTAAATATTATTTGTTACATAAATTGACTAAACGAAAACCACTAATTGCTTTTGAAATATTATATTTTGATTGTTTCAATGTGTTTTAACATAAAGATTAAAGAGGATGTATCAAGGGGTACTAAACACGATCTTTCAAATTAGAATACTTACTGGTATCTCTTGACTAAAATAAAACTGATAATAAACCAGTGAAAATAAATACAAAAAAAAAAAAAAACCTAGCATGAGACATTGCATCACTAGATGTCTCTTTATTCAAAGGTGCACCCATATTCAAAGGTTTATAGCAATATAGGAAAAGCAAATAAACTCAAAAACTTTTCTGTTAATTTCATATATGCAGGGAAATGTTCAGTCATAAAGAATTATACCAAAATCACCCTTGCAGATTCAAGAACACAGATTGCGCAAAATGAAGTTTACCTTAAGAACCTGTTCAAAATCTATTATTGTAAAGCACAGGTTCTTTAAGTTCAAATGGAATCACCTAATAGCTGGTGGTCAGATATCCTGGTATACATGGTACTGGTGAAGTTGAATAGTTGAACTGTACTTCGCATGGCAAGAGAACAACGTCTTAAGACATTGCAGCATATTCACCATTACTCATAAATTGTCTTGGCAATTCTAGCTAATTTGCAAATGCAGATAACTAACATAGTTTCCACACTATTTTCTCACAAAGGGCTTTTGTTAAAGTTGTCAAGACTAACAAATTTTTAAGTGCAAAATTAATGACTCATGCTTCTGGAAGTGCAGTCATGCCGTTATTCAAACCTTTAAAACAATTGACTTTAGAAAACTATTCATTTCATTACCTGATATATTACTGAGTAAAATAAAATGTTTAAGGGGTAGTTAGTTTTTCTGTGATTTGTACCATGTTTTTTCTTTGCACTGTAAAATTAGAAATATGCATCGCTGAGAGAGGGAGGACTAATCTCTCTCTCTCTCTCTCTCTCTCTCTCTCTCTCTGTCTCTGTGTCTCTCTCTCTCCACACACACACACACACACACACACACACACACACACTTAAATGAATTTATATAAAAGTCAAAATTTTATATATACCTTTATAAAAGAAATATACCTCTCTCTCATGTGGGGGGGGTGGATAAGGGGGAAGAGGGGAAGAGAGAGAGAGAGAGAGAGAGAGAGAGAGAGAGAGATATTAGTCTTAATCAGTGACCTTCCTTTTCTCAGTGAGTTCAAGGGAAAGGAAAGTTGCATAAGACTGTGGAGACTACTAATGCTCTGTGAAGTGAAAATTAATTCACATCAATGTTACTGACTGAAGTTCTCATTTATCTTCCTAAACAGAGTGTTTTTGCAAACTTCAATCTTTTCTAAACTTATCATTTAGTAATTTTAATGTAACTTCTGATAGGTCATACAATGATCAAAAAACCCATTAAAGACCTTGCATTTGAAAATATTGGAGTGTTTATAATTTTATATCTTCATGTAAAAGAATTTCTCCAAATTTACCAATTTTTCTAAAATTAAGACATTTATTATTTTAGCAGGTTTTTAGTAGATGCATAGTATCTACGATAGACAAAGTAAATATTAGAGTCAGAGAAGATATTGAATAGGAGACAAATCTAGTCTCAAGGAATTTATAATCTAGTACACATATAGCCCTGGATTTAGGGTCAGACAAAATCTGATTGCAATCTACACCCCAACACTTGCATAAATATATAACCTAGAGATGTTATGAATAAAAAAGTAGATATATTTGTGAAATGCAATTACACTGTAAGGTACAAAATAAGCCGTCAATAATTAGGATTTTAAATATGATATTCAATAATAGTATTCAAAAAGAGAAATGCTACTAATGGAACAACCTCAAAAATTTCTTAGTTTTCTAAGGAACTGTAAAAAAATTTGCTAGTTAGAAGAATTTGTCATTTGTTTGCATCCATTTCTTCTACTTGAAAAAAAAACTGCAGTCTAAATTAACAACAATCCTTCTTCTATTACCAATATTTTTCAAGTTGAGCAATTTTATATTTTCAAACCTATTTGTTTAACAAATATTTGGCTTTGTGAAAAGAAACTTATTTTAAACTAAAATATTATACCAAAAGAGGAAGGTTATTATTTATTTAAAGTGAACTTCCTTTTTAAAAGTAAACATATTATAAACAAAAGAAAGAAAATGTACACAGTGTCAGAAGTCAGAATTCAGTTCAAGAAATTTCCACAAGTTAAATCCCCTTATGTAACCAGTATATACATCAAGGAAAACAATATTAGCACCCCAAAGTTTTTTTTTTCCACATCCCTTTAAGTCACTCCCCAACAAGGTAACCACTATCCGCATTTCTTTTATCATACAATATTTCTGTCCTATTTGTGCTCTGCATAAATAAAATCATGCAGTGTATTATCTTTCGTGTCTTGTTTCTTTCAATTGACATTGATTTTAGGTTCAGTGATGTTGAATCTAGCAGTAGTTTGTTCATTCTCATTATTATATAGTATTTCATTGCATGAGCATAATATAATTTGTGTATCTATTCTACTGTTTTGGCACATTTGGTTTCCAGATTATGATTCTTATAAATTGTGCTGCTACATATATTCTTGTACATGCTTTTGCTGAATGAATGGCTGCATATCAGTTCAGAACAAAAAGTATTTTTTTGAGTTTGGCTTTTTTGTCTCAATATTATGCTTGTGAGATCCACCCACATTGCTTTTTATAGTGGTAGTTCATTTACTACTGTTAACCTACATTGTTGGAGCACTGTGTTGTGATATATATATTTTCTTACTAGTTTTCTCGTGGTTGCACTTTTTTCTGATTTAGGTTGAATTTTCCTAGGATAATGTTTGCCCCAGAGATTGACTGTTAATAGCCTACTTATTCTTTGCCTTTTATTGCCATCCTGATACAACCCCTGAGTCGGTTTAACACTTGGCAATCAATGGTTTGTGGCTCAGTACAATGAACTATTACTGTTTTTACTGTTTTAAAAACTGGGAAAATACTCACCCTAAACAAAGAGTTAGAATTATGCTAGAATTTTCTAATTAAGTAGCCATTTACTTTATGGTTATTTTACTTCCTTTTCTCATTGGAATATTTTATTATTAAGCAAAGTCAATGCCTAATTTACTAGCGCCTTTACTTTTTCTTACTCTTTTATCTCACGGTGTAGATTACCTTCTCATGTGTCTTTAGAAATTTAGAAAGTTATGGGCGGAAGGAAAATTGCTAAGATAGGTTCAAAATGAAAGTTGATGCAAAACTGGGAAAAATTGCCCAGCTACAATTTGTACGTCTCTGAGGACAACTTGCACACTGGATAGCTCTTCATATATTATTAGCATTACTCTGTTTTAAGCAATCAGTGATGTCACTTATATTTTATCTTATCTTAATGTTTAGTTCTTGATACTATGTAAAGTTTTATCTCTTCTTAAAGAAAATTGTGTTACTTAGAAAAACAATCTACTACTGAAATAATATATCAATTTCTAAATTTTAGCTTTACTACTGTTAAAATGTAACTTTAACATTCCCTAGAGAGTTTTGCCAATTGCTAGTGTTTAAAGTTAGGCTTTTTAAATAGTATTTGTAGCATGTGACTCTCAGAAACACATACAAAGGTAATTTAGCTTTCTTAATGATATTTTATAATAAGCTGAAAACATAAACTATAGTAGTTGCCTTATGTTATTACTTATTTCATCTTTATTTAAATTATTATTATTTTTTCAATACAACTATTGAAGTGGTGGATTGGAATAATTTAATTTTGAAAGAGAAAATAGCAAGAAGATAGGAATTAATATGAACAATTCTAGAAAATTTCATATAAACTATGAAAATAAAATGCATTAAGATGATTGATTCTAAAAGGATGAGGTGAGCTAACATAAAAGTCATGGAGGATGTTAGGGATGCAGGATGGTCAACATAATTAGGCTATTTGTGTGTTTTAATTAGTGTTTATAAAAGTTAGGCTCTTATCCACCCATAGAGACTGAGAGATAGGGCTCCTCTTTTCCTGAATGATTATACTTCAGTGGTGGCTCACGGATCTTTGAGAAAGACATTCTTGGGTTGTGAAGATTTAATTCTCAAAGAGATAAAGAGGAACTTAAAATTGATAGTTTTCTAAAGTAAATGCTTCAAGAAAAGCTAGATCAGGGGACTATAATTAGGAAGAATCCTGTCTAAAATTTATTAGTCAAACCTGGGGGAATATCAAGGCCCTATTGGTCTGCAGAAAATATTTATTTACATAGAGTTACTTACAGAAATATCTTTTAATTTTTAATCCAACAACTGTTTCTCAAAAGCAAAAACCAAAAAACAAACCTTGTACTTCGTTTTGGTTTGAATATAAAAATTGACATTTACTCTGTATCTTTTTTAGGAAGAGTTATAAAAACAAATAACTAAGTATTTATTAGGTTAAGCATTGTTAAAAATATCCAAAGACACAATCCTCTAATTTCAACATAAAAATATATTAAGTATAACTATTTTTAAAATTTCAAAATATAACCTGCTTTCAATAACTTATGTTTTCATAACAAGTCCAATTATCTATTTCTTATAAGCTAGACCTAATAAGTTTAATTTCTTCTGAGTATAAAGCAAACCCACAAGCAATGATTTCCTCTGAACTGTAGACAATTTCCACATTGCTAGAATTCAGTGTTCCTGTCAAATAATAAATTAAAACAAAATATTTCAACTTCTTTCCTTATGTGCAATGAATATATTTATTCATAATATTTTATCATCAGAGAAAAAAGTTTTTAAAATCTTAATATTATTGTTTGCAGGTTAATTGCTCACTGTTCACAGGTCTGTTGACACTTAGTGGTTTTGTAGTGTTATATAAATTACCACTTCCTGTTTTGCTCTTAGTTACAAATTTCCTGTCTCCTACATTTACTGTCCTACATAAATACTTTCTCCATATGCCTATCAAACTGCTACTTTTAAATTTCACATTTCTACATACAATAAATAGACACGAAACACAAATTCCATTAAAATTTATTTTGTTTAAAATTACTTTATACTTTGAGCAAAAATAAGTGCAAAAAAGTAAAGCTGATTTAAATGATCTTTCTAGAGTTATACTACTTTAAATGAACATTTGTTTCCTCATTGATAAGTCAAAATAAAATAAAACCACTACTGATTTAAAAAGAAAAATCAGTTTGCATGTCTGAGAATTACTACCATACTTTTCATTCTACACTGTTTCAAACAATTTCATTCTAAAATTTAATCAAATATGAATATATTTTGAGAATAAATGCATAATTTCATCTATATGATGAAACTCCATTGACTCTCACAGCACTTTAATATGAGTTGTAGGACTTCTGGCAAGATGGCAACAAGGCAGCTTGGTCTATGAGACCTTTGTGAGGGAGAACACAGAAAGACTCTGGCTCTCTCTCTGGGGGCTGCAGATCCCATCGTCAGCAGCCTGCTATTCACATGGAGCTCGGCCGTTGACACCGCTGAAGCATCAAGGTGGTCAGGCAGCTGCCGCCGCCTCTGTGGCAACCATTGCACATCACACCACCCGTGCCTGAGGCAATCCATGCCTTCAGACCTTGAAGGCCCTGCAGGCAAGAACTGCTGGGATCACTGCCACCACTGTTGCCACCCTGTCATCCTGCCAGGCCGTGGGTCTCCTCCCAGGTGCCTTGAGGCAGCGGCTTCCTCCCCTTTGGGGCTGGCAGCTGAGATAAAGACCATCCGGAGGGGTGGTGAACCACCTGCTGGTGATTCAAGGTAACAACACCAAAATGGGAAAAACAGAAGCTTGATAGACACAGGTCAGATCTGAGTGGTGAACTGGGCAGTGATGAACTGAGTGTGATCTGAATTGCCCTTCACAGCAGGCCAGGGGTAACTGAACTTAACTGTGAACAAATTTACCAACCTGAAAAGACACCTAGAAATCAGAGCTGAAAGGACATTGGAATTAAATGAAAAGTCTCAGAGTGTTAGTTGATTGGTTCTGTTAGTTTACTTACTTGATTTTATTCCTTTTGTTTTGTTCCCTTTTTTTCTTTTCTTCTTCTCTTATCTTCTCTCTGTAAACCATATCTTTGTATAGAGGAATAACAGACCAATACGGAGATTGGTTAGCTTGTATGTTAGCATCATTGTTTGTTTTAGTTTTTTTTTTTTTGTATGGGAGTTGGTTAGTTTGTAGCAGTGGTCTATTGTTTTTATCCGTTTCAGTTTTTGTCTCTTTCTCCATTTGTTGGTGCACTCGCCTGTTTTCCCCCTTACTCCTCTCTCTCCACACCCCTCTTCCCCCCACTGCTCCATTCTCTTCCCTCTGTTAACCTCATTTTGTTTCAGGGAGTAAACCTACAACCCCACTGCATGGACAGATTCCAAGGCAGTGGGAAGTGGGTTTCAGATTATCCATACACCTGTCGATGGATACCAGGACCTACAGATAGGTTTTGAATCACAGCTTCCCCCTTAAGTAAATCTCAAGACTACAGAAAGGACCACCTCCAACCTACAGTGCAACTCCAGAATTGAACAAAGTAAGAGGATATACATAAAGAAGAATAGAAGATTGAACAAACAAAAGTAAATCAACCCCTCCACCCATGAATAACAGAATTAAAGAAGACGGCAGCAAGGAGGGAAGGAAAAAGTAGGGAGGAAAAAACTGCACAAATGAAGAAAAACTAAAAGAAGAATATAAGTCTCACACAGACCCCTGGGAGATCAGACACTGAGAAAACAGACTTTGGAACACAAACAATGAAGAGCCCCCAGAATGACAGGTCACATGCAATAAACCGGGACATCAAGACATTAATAGAGAGAATAAAAAAATTGAGGAGAGACAAGAGGAAAATAGGAAGGAGCTGATGACAGAAATAACAGCAGTAAAGAATATGTGATGGAAATAAATAACAAACTAATAAGCATGGAAAGCAGAATTAGCCAAGCAGAAGAAAAAATCTCAGAGCTCGAAGACCAAAACACAGAACTAACCCAAACTGTCAAAAACATAGAAAAGAAGCTTAAAAAGACAGAACAAAACCTTCAAGAGATGAATGATCACTTTAAGAGAAAAAAATCTGAGAGTAATTGGCCTTCCTGAGGCAGAGAGAGAAACAGAGGCCACACTAGAGCAAATATTTCTTGAAATTATTAAAGAACACTTCCCTCATCTCATCAGTGATACAAAAATTCAAACACAAGAGATTCACAGAACTCCTGCAAGACAACAAATGAGAAGACCAACTCCCAGACTCATAATAATTCGCCTAAACAAAGTAGGTATAAAAGAAAAAATCCTAAAGGCAGTAAGAGAATAAAGTCAGACTACCTACCAGAGAAGACAAATTAGAATAGCAGCAGATTTATCTACAGAAACCCTCCAGGCTAGGAGAACTTGGAGCCCTATCTTCAAAGTTCTAAAAGATAAACAATTTCAACTGAGAATAACATACCCAGCCATGCTAAGCTTCATCAGTGAAGGAGAATTGAAATCTTTCCCAGACATCTAATCCCTAAGAACCTATGCTGCCACCAGACCACCTCTACAAGAAACACTTAAGAAAGTATTGAACACAGAAGAAAAGGAAAAAAGAGCAACAACGTTCTCCACAAGAGTACAGGCCAAAGATTAAAAACACACAGGAACTGACTCTAAAACCAAAAGAAAGACAGCACACAAACAGAAAGAACAACAACAACTCTGTAAGAATATTATGACGGGGATCAACTCTCACATTTCAATAATTAGCTTGAATGTGAATGGATTAAATGCACCACTGAAAAGACATAGAATGACAAAATGGATGAAATATCACCAGGTAACAATTTATTGCCTTCAAGAGACTCACCTCACTAGAAAGTACACTCACAGACTCAAAGTAAGAGGATGGGAAACAAATTTTCAGGTGAACGGAACACAAAAGTAAGGAGGAGTCGTGATCTTAATCTTAGACAAAATACCATTTAAGCTATCAAAAATTAAAAATGATACAGAAGGCCACTACATAATGGTAAAAGATTCAATCCATCAACAAGAAATATCCATCCTAAACATATAAGCACCCAACAAAGAAGCACCAACATTCATAAAGCAGCTTCTAGGTAAACTAAAAAAAGATATTGACTCCAACACCATCATAGCAGGGGACTTCAATACCCCACTCATAACCCTAGACAGATCATCAGGAAAAAAAATCAGCAACGAGATCTGAAACCTCAATGTGACCCTTGACCAAATGGACTTAATTGATACCTACAGAACACTACATCCAAAGACCAGAGAATATGCATTCTACTCATCACTGCATGGAACGTACTCAAAGATCAACCACATACTTGGCCATAAATCAAGCATAAGCAAATTTAAAAGGACCGAAATTTTACCATGACCTTGTCGGACCACAGTGGACTAAAAATAAACATTAACATCAACAAGGTTTCCTCAAAACCCACAAAGACATGGAGACTAAGCCGCATAATGCTAAACAACTCCTGTGTCAACAATAAAATCAAAACAAAGATTAAAATATACCTGGAAACAAATAAAAATGAAGAAACATCTCACCAAAATCTCTGGGATGCCATGAAAGCAGTAGTAAGAAGGGAATTCATACCCCTAGAAATGCACATGTAGAAAACGGAAGGGTCACAAATCAACAGCCTAACAAGCCACCCAAGGAAGCTGGAAAAGCAAGACCACCAAAACCCTAATTTCAGTAGAAGAATCCAGATCACCAAAATAAAAGACCAAATCCAGGACATAGCAGACAAAAAGATAATATAAAAAAAATCAATGAAACAAAAAGCTGGTTCCTTAAAAGGATCAATGGTCCCCTAGCTAGACTGACCAAGAAAAAGAGAGAAAAGCCCAAATAAACATAATCAGAAGCACAAAAGATGAAGTCACATTTGATTCTGAAGAAATACAAAAGATCATTAGAGACTACTATCTACACTTATATGGAAACAAACTTGAAAACCTTTAGGAAATGGAGGACTTTCTGACATCACACAACCTGCCTAGGTTGAAACAAGAAGAAATTGAGACCCTAAATAGACC
>NW_007246531.1:429869-430859 GCF_000164805.1 Carlito syrichta
TTTGATGAACATACATGCTAAAATTCTCAACAAGATCCTGGCAAACCGGGATTCAACAACACATCTCAAAAATCATCCATCATGACCAAGTAGGCTTCATCCCTGGGATGCAAGGCTGGTTCAACATTCATAAAGCCATAAATGTAATTAAATACATCAACAGATGTCAAAACAAAAATCACATGATTATAGCATTAGATACAGAAAAAGCTTTTGATAAAATCCAGCACCCCTTCATGATCAAAACCCTCAGACATCTAGGCATACAGGGAACATACCTCAAAGTAGTAAAAGCCATCTACGAAAAACCCACAGTCAGCATACTCCTAAACAGACAAAAAATGGAACCATTTTCCCTGAAAACTGGAACTAGACAAGGATGCCCACTCTCACTCCTCCTGTTCAATATAGTATTGGAAGTCCTGGCTAGAGCAAACAGACAAGAGAAGGTAATCAGGGGTATCCAAACAGGAAAAGAGGAAGTCAAGTTATCTCTCTTTGCAGATGACATGATTGTGTACCTTGAAAACCCAAAAGAATCTGTCACAAAACTCCTTACACTGATAAAGGCCTTTGGCCAAGTCTCAGGATACAAAATAAATGTACAAAAGATAGTTGCATTTCTTTACACAATAATAAACAAACAGAAACCCAAATAAAAAGCACAATTCCATTCACAATAGCCACAAAAAAGGTGAAATACCTTGGCATCTTCCTAACCAGAGACATGATAGACCTTTACAATGAAAACTACCAAACACTACTCAAAGAAATCAAAGATGACACACACAAGTGGAAAAATATCCCATGCTCATGGATTGGAAGAATCAACATTGTGGAGATGTCCATCCTACCTAAGGCAATCTACAGATTTAATGCAATACCCATCAAATTACCAGCAACATTCTTCTCAGACCTAGGAAAAACAATACAGGAATTCACATGGAAACACAAGCGCCCAAGAAGAGCCAGAACAACCCTCAGCAAAAA
>NW_007246531.1:430879-435021 GCF_000164805.1 Carlito syrichta
AAAAAAAAAAAAAAAAAAAAAAAGCAAAGCAGGTGGTATTACATTACCAGACTTCAAACTTTACTATGAAGCTACAATAATCAAAACGGCTTGAAATTGGTACAAAAACAGGCATATAGACCAATGGAATAGAATTGAGATTTCCGAAGCTAAACCTCAATTTCTCAACCAACTCATTTTCGACAAAGCCTTCACCACCTACCACTGGGGAGAGGAGAACCTATTCAGTAAATGATGCTGGGAAAACTGGCTGACCACATGCAGAAGATTGAAGCAGGACTCCTATCTATCCCCATACACAAAAATTAACTCTAAATGAATTAGAGACCTAAATGTAAAACCTCAAACCATAAGAACCTTAGAAAATGCAGGACACACCCTTATGGAAATTGGAACTGGCATCCAATTCCTGAACAAAACCTGAAATCCATAGGCCATAAGAGATAAGATAGACAAGTGGGACCTCATTAAACCGACAAGCTTCTGCAAAGCCAAAGAAACCATCAAGAGAGCCGGGAGACAGCCCACAGACTGGGAAAAAGTATTTGCCAACTCCAGGTCTGACAAAGGCTTAACATCTTGGATCTACAAGGAACTCAAACGTGCTGAAAAGAAAAAAAACGAACAACCCCATTATAAAGTGGGCAAAAGAAATGAACAGACACTTCCCAAAGGAAGACATCCAAGCAGCCAACAGACACATGAAGAAATGTTCAACCTCACTAATCATCAAGGAGATGCAAATCAAAATCACACTGAGTTAACACCTAACTCCAGTCATAATGGCAATTATCAATAACTCAAAAAATAACAGTTGCTGGAGAGGGTGTGGTGAAAAGGGAATACTCCTACAATGTTGGTGGGAGTGCAAACTAGTGCAACCTCTGTGGAATACAGTGGCGATTCCTAAAAGCTCTGAATATTGACCTCCCACACACCCCACAATCCCCTTACTTGGAATATACCCTGAGGAACTCAAATCACTCTATCAAAAAGATACCCGCACATGTGTGTTTCTCTCAGTGTTGTTCACAATAGCAAGAACCTGGAAACAACCATGCTGTCCATCAAAAGAGGACTGGATTAAAAAAATGTGGTACATATACACGATGGAATACACAGCCATAAAAACGCACAAAATCATGAATTTCGCAGCAACCTGGATGGAACTAGAGTATATAATACTGAGTGACCTCTCACAGAGCAAAGATCTGAGTATCACATGTTCTCCCTCATATAGTGGACCTTGAACATCCATCGTAATACTATAAGAAAAGGACTGACAGTGGTAGGAAACTATGGTGGGGAAAGGGGAAGGGAGGTGGGATTAACAGTAGTAATTTCTGCCTGGGGATGGGGAAATACCCCTTATCAACAAGGGTGCCTGAACAAAGCATATTTGTATACCTAACCCTTAACTGTACCCCACAACATCAAAATAAAAAATACTGATAAAAAATATGAGTGTAGCTTTTAAACAATACTACAAAGAATAAACTTCTTTGTAGAATTACTTGAAGAGTTTTGCTTTGTAAACATAAATGACTTTCTGGTTTCCCTACATCTTTTAGAAACATTGTTTTATAAACAAAATAAACATAATTTTAAAACAATTATCTGTCCTTTAACTTGTATTGTTTTGTAGAACCCTATATTCTGATACCTCACTAGTCCACAAGTAATGATATGAGCCAGAACAGTATCATAATGAGAGATTCAAGTTTTATATATATTGCACTGACAAATAAGTTCATCAATATTATCTTTAAAGAAGCAAAATAGAATTTAAGCTTACCTTGGTCACAATTATAAAGGGTCCAGAATTTTACTCAATTCTGGAAGAAAATAGGAGACTACTGGATCAGCAACAAAAGAGTTCATTACACCAATAATTTTAGCAAAGCATAGACTAGCAGAATAGGAAAAAAACAAGACCTGATTTTATGATGGCTACAGGAGATTTTTTTTAGATTTAAAGATACATATGGGTGGAAGATGAAAATATATTCCATCCAACTGGCAACAAAATAAAAGGAGAGTTCGCTATGCATTCCTTATATCTGAGAAAATTAACTTTAAGTCAAAAACTATCACAGGAGACAAAGTTGCACTTTGTTTAAAGACAAAAATGTCAAGTCACCAGAAAGATATAACAATTATATATATACACTTAACATCCAAACACCTAAAAATCAAAAACAAGCATACACAGAACTGGAAGGAGAAATAGAGAACAATGCAATTGTAGCAGCAGACCTCAGTATCCCATTTTCAATACTTGAAAGAACATACAAACAGAAGATCAATAAGAAACAGAGAACTTGAATGAGACTATAGACCTAATTGACCTAACAGACATATACAGAACATTCTACCCAACAACAGTAAAATGCACATTCTTCTAAACACATGAATATTTCACTAGGATAGATCACATTTTAAGTCACAGAACAAGTCATAGAAAGTTTAAGGAGATTGAAATTATACCATGTGTCTTTTCTGACCAAAATGGAATAAAAATAGATATGATTAATAGAAGAAAAACAGAACAATTCACAAATGGGGGGAAATCAAACAACACATTGTTGAACAACCATGAGTAAAAGAAGATATCAAAAGAATATCTAGAAAATACTTCAAGAAAAATAAAAACAGAAACACAACATACTAAAGCTTAAGGGATGATATATATATATACTGAGAGTGAAGTTTATAGCAATAAATGCCTACATTTAAAAAAGAAATATCTCAAATAAACAGCCTAATATTATAGCTCAGAGAAATAGAAGAAGAACAAATTAAGTCCAAAGTTAGAAGTAGGACAAGAATAACAAATATTAAAGCAGGAATTAAAAAAACAGAAAATTGAAAAAAAATCAATGAATCTCAGAGTAGGGTTTTTTTTTAGATAAACATAATTAACAGAAGAAAAAATTTTAATGACTTTTAACATCCTTTCATATTTTTTTTAATTCTCAACGTTTCAACAAAATAGGTACAGTCATGCTGCCATATAACAGTTTCGGTTAACAACAGACTACATATACAATGGTTATCTTACAAGATTACAATACTGTATTTTACTCAACCTTTTCCATATTTAGATATATTTAGATATACAAATACTTGTCATTGTGTTACATTGCCTATTGAATTCAGTAAAGTAATAGGGAGCACAGTGTGTAGCCTAAAAGTAATAGGCTATATCATCTAGGTTTGCATAAGTACACTCTATGATATTTTCACAATAAATAAATTGCCTAAGAATGCATTTCTCAGAACACATCCCTGAGTTTAGGTGACATAGGGCTGTATAGATGGAATTTACCTCAACATAATAAAGGCCATGGATGACGAGTTCACAGCTAAAGTCAAACGTGAAAAACTGAAAACATTTTTCTAATATTAGGAACAAGAAAAGGATGACCAACTATTTCCACTTTTATTAAACAAGTTACTGGAATTTCAATACTGGAAATTGGGCAAGAAAAAGAAGTAAAAGCCATCCAAACTGGAAAGAAGAAGTAACATTATCTCTGCAAATGACATGATATGTAGAAAATCTTAAAGTTGCCATTACAAAACGGTTAGAACTAATACATTCAATAAATCACAGGATACAAAAGGAACATATAAACATCCCCTTTATTCCTTTCCACTGACAATGAATTATCTTCCTAAAAGTATTAGAATAGTGATTGCATTTGCAATATCATCAAACAGTAAAATACCTAAAGATAAACTTAACCAAGGAAGTGAAAGATTTTCACCTTGAAAAATACAATATGTTGATGAAAAAAGGAAATAAGACTTAAAAAAAAGAAAAGACATCCATGTTCATTGGTTAGAAGACTTAATATTGTTAAGAGGTTTATACTACCCAAAATAATCTACAGATCTGATGCAATCTTTACCAAAATACCAGTGACTTTCTTTTTTTTTTTACAGAAATGGAACATAAATTCTAAAATGTATGTAAAAACATAAATAATCCTGAATAGTTAAAACAATCTTGGATAAGAATAACAAAGATGGGCCGGGCTCGATGGCTCAGCCTGTAATCCCGCGCCTTTGGGAGGCTGAGGTGAGTGGATTGCCTGAGCCCGCGGGTTCGAGACCCACCTGGGCAGCGAGACCTCATC
>NW_007246531.1:435190-462795 GCF_000164805.1 Carlito syrichta
TGGCCGGGAGCGGCCCATTGCACTCCAGTCTGGGCGACAGAGTGAGACTCCAACTCAAAAAAAAAACAAAAAACAAAAAAAAAACAAAGATGGAACACATTCTTTCTGACTTCAAAATATATTACAAAGCTACAATAATTAATTCAGTATCCTACTTGCATTAAACAGACTTATAGATCAATGTAATAGAATAGACATTTTTGAAATAAACTTGTACATATATGGTAAACCGATTTTCAACAAGGATGTCGAGAACACAAAATAAGGACGAGACAGTCTCTTCAACTGATAGTGCTGAGAAAACTAGATATCCACATGCAAAAAAGAAAATTGGACCCTTATTATACTATTCACAAAAATCAACTTGAAGTGGATTAAAGGTGTACATGTCAGACCTAATATTCTGGCAATTATTTCTTGGATATGATACCAAAAGCAAAAAAAAAAAAAAAAAAAAAGCAAAATTAGGCATATGAGACTATATAAAACTAAAAAGCTTCTGCATAGCAAACAATCATTAGTATAAAAAGGCAACATAAAGAATGAGAGAAAATATTTTCAGACCATATATTTTATAAGGGATTAATATCCAAAATGCATAAGGAAGTTTTAAAACTCAGTAGTAAAAACAATTAAAAATTAACCCAATTAAAAATGGGTAAAACACTTGAATATACATTTCTTCCCAGGAGACATACAAATGACCAGCAGGTATGTGAAAAAATGCTCAATAACTCAACTCTACTAATGATCAGAAAAATGCAAATCAAAAACACAAGATAGTAACTCACATTTGTAAGGATATTATAACATCAAAATAAAGCCCAGAAGATAAGAAATGTCAGTAAAGATGTGGAGAAGTTGAAATCTTTGTACCCTGTTGAAGACTTTGGAAAACAGTATAAAGTATCTTTAAAAAATAGAAATACTATCTGATTTAGCAATCTTATTTCTAGGTATGAACTCGAAAAAATAGAAATAATGATCCCAAAGTGGTATGTGTAGACTCATGTCTACAGCAAAATCTCATGTCTACTACTACTACTATATATTTGTCATTCATAATATCCAAGTCATTAAAACAACTCAAATGTCCGTTGACAGATGAATGGACAAAAACAATGTAGTGTGAAACATACAAGGGAATATTATTCAGCCTTAAAAAAGAATGAACCTGAAGGACATTGTGCTAAGTGAAATAAACCGGATACAGAAGGACAAATACTGCATAGTTACACTTATATGAGGTATATAAAAGAATAAAATGCATAGAAGCAGAGAATAGGACGTTGATTGGTAAGAGCTGGAAGAGAGGAAAACGAGTTTCCTCCCCCCATGAATATAATGTTTCAGTTATGAAAGATGATCAAATTTTAGAACATTTCTGTACATCCTAGCACCTATTGGTAATAATATTTTATTGTGAATTTAAAAATTTGTTAAGAGGTTACATTTTATGGTAAGTGTCTTTTATTCTTACCACAAAAAAACAAGGACACAGAAAAACTTTTGGAAGTGTTCTATATGTCTATTAACTTGATTGTGGTGATGGTTTTATGAGTCAATGCATATGGCCAAATTTATTAAGCTGTATATATAAAATGTGTGTAGTCTTTTGTTCATCAATTGTGCTTTAATAAATCTTTTAAAAATAAATTCAGATTATAAGATGGCAAGATACGCTATATGAATGTAACTGAGCAAATTTTAAAAATTTTATATTTTCATAATATCATTATAATCTACTTTGTTAATATGATACAGTAGCAAGAGCATTAAATTAAATGTTTGGAGTCAAAGGCTGAAGTTCCTATATACTACTTATCGGACCTTGAATGTAGAAAAAAGACATTAAGTTTTATGGTTTATAATGCAATTGTAGTTTTAAAATTCTGCCATTTTATGCAATCCAAACAAATGGATGGAGAAAGGGATGAAGAATTATTAACTTTAAAAATAGATAATCATGACCTTGGAAAACCAATGACTATGTTATACTATACACAGCTACTAAATCTGCTTGATATAGAGTCACATAAACATAACATAAACTTAAGTAATTCATTTCACATAACTTCTTGGCATAGCATAGGAGTTAACATTAACAAAATTATGGGGCTTATGTCTTTTTTAGATCTGAGGGTCTAAGTTGTATTTTAGTTACATAATTATCAAAAATTCTGGGCCATCTGATTCAGAACTTTTTTTTTTTCAAAATAAAAGTCAAGTACAATGAAACAAGCAAAATGTAGTGAAGAAAAACGATGTATTAAACATGCTGCAGTCTTTCTAGACACATACATTAACTAGTCTGTCTGTAGGTATTTGCTAATTCATTTAGCCTAAAACATTGTCTTGAAAACTCACAGTTGGTTACAAATCCAATCTTTCACAAAGCTATATGCCTGCAGGCAGCTAAAAGAAATATTCAACTTCAACTTCATCTTCAGTGGGAAGTTAATCATTAAGTTAACTTCTTGGTTTTCTTGTACAATTGAGTCAATCATATTGAATTTGTCCTTTAACATTGTGCCCCTTTCCATGCGTAAAAGTGATTTGGTCCCATAAAAAATAATAAAAAGAATATTGATATAATAATTGGTTACAGAGATAACTGCTCAGCATCCATCAAGGCTGTCATTCTTTTGCTGATGACCCACTTTGTTCAATTAACTTGACTACTTTAGATTTGTGATCTTACCAACTTTTAGATTTTACACAAATATTTTATAGAATTTTCTTACATTTTAGGGCAATGAAGTTGTCTGCATGCATTCAATATGACTCTGTTGCATCTTCTTCCTCCCTTATTTAACTAGGATCAATTATATTGCCAAGGGATACTCAGTATTGTATTTGAGAATAAATTTGATTGAATCAGAAGTCACAACACCTTCATTAAATGACAGGAATGGTATTTTATATGACAAGACGATGTGTAAAATAACACCTTCAGGGTAACTGGTCTGGCACTTTTTTTATACCTTAAACACCTTGGCCTCGCTTTCTGGCAAGCTGAAAACTTCAATATATTTTGGAAACCTCAAAAAGAAATTTACTAAAATCAACAGGTACTGTAGGTAAAATAATAGAGGCTTTTAAAAAGTCCATTTTTGTATCCTTTATTGAAAATTTCAAATTAAAAATAGGCTTACACAATTAGGCAGATCTTTTAGCTGCATCTATATAAACATTCAGAACAAATATAATGAGACCAGTCTTCTTTTTAAATCAAGTGCCAGTTGAGATTATTTATACTGAAAATGGAGGAATTATTTAAAAAATCTTTTTTAAAATTTCAGAACAAAAAATAGTGCTATGACAGTATTTAAAAGTCTGTAAAAGAATTCTGTATTTCTTTTGGAGAATTTACTGATATTTACTATTTGAATAGAGCACAGTCACTGTAAAGTTGTATGTTAACTTATACAAGTTAGGTATAAGAGAGAACTAACTTCAAGGACTATGACTATGAACCAGTTTGTATCAAATTTAACAATATTGTTAAAATATTTTTTAAAAAAAACCTTTCAATTGAATTATATATTCTGCTTCTTTGAATTCTTTCCTATCTTACTAGGTTAATTGGTTGAATAAATAACATATGAATACATTTTCTTTATGTATAAGAGTCAAGTTTTTAACTTTTGAAAACCATGCTTTAACACTAGATGATATCTTGTAGACTAGATTACTCATGTAATTCATTTATCTTAGAAAGCTCTACTGAAAAGATCTAACTATATTTCCAAACAGTTTACTCACCTGGGTGATTACTTCTTCTATCAAGACAATAGATTGCTCACCTGTACAATTAGACAACTGTTCATATATTACCACTTGCTCGTTTCACTGTGTCCACCAACTCTATATAATTACATTACAAACTTGGTTCAAACCCAAGTAGTTCTCTGCTTTGAGTCTGAATTGTAAATTTGCATAAACATACTCTATTGATCTACACTGTCTGATCATTGTAAACTGCTTGAGTCCAGGATGACTCACCTAACTCATCCTTCTTTAAAACTACTTAGATTTTTTTCAAGTTGTATTCTCTCTTACTGAAAGGTTTAATCAGTTTAGCTAACCTTGAACAATGGTTTAAGCTTAAGTAGTCTGTTGATCCTAGCTATACTTTGGGGCAACTGGTTACCCTTTATTTACTCTGAATTAAATTATTAAGGAAACTCTTGGCCTTGCAATGAATTCTCCATGATAATTGTCTTCTTTTGTCTACCCCCTCTCCTACCATATATGCTGTCTCCTATCCCTCAGAAGACAAGAACTTTTGTCATCTTCTCCCTGATAACCTGCACTGTGTAGAGGGCTGGAGGAAGGTATCATTTACATAAAAGTTAAACTTTTGTTATACTGAGTATTTTTTTCCACAGAACTTTTCCAGGTTACTTTAAAATTTGATAACTGACAGCAACCTTATTTTCCTAGATATGTGATGCTATGGTCTCAATGTTTGTGTCTCCCCCAAATTTATATGTTGAAATCCATAAACCTAAGATGATGGTGTTTGGAAGTAGGACATTTTAGAGGCAATTAGGTAATAAAGGCAGAGCCCTCATGACTTTAATTGGTGTCCTTATAAAAAAGATTCCAGGCAGCTGGCTTTCCTCTTTCATTATGTGAGGACTCAATGAAAAGGTGCCGTCTCTAAGAAAGTGGGCCCTTACCAGACACAGAAACTTTTAGTGTGAGTGACTTGATCCTTTCAGCTGCCAGAGCTGTGAGAAATAAATATTCAATGTTTATAAGCAACACAGTTTATGGCACTTTGATGTACCAATCTGAATGGACTAACATGTGACTAAATACAACTTTATCCAGATGCATCACCTAGACAACTTTATCCAGATGCGTCACCTAGACAACTTTATCCAGATGCATTACCTAGACTCCTTCAAGTCAAATGTCTCTTTTTGTGAAGCCCTTTATAAGCATCCTAATCTAAATCCCCCTTTAAAAATATTCCTCCACATTCCCTGTTTTCATCTCCTTTGCTGCCTTTTTGATCTTCAACCCACTTATTATCTATAATAATGTATATTTTTATTTGTTCTGTTTACTTCCTGTCTCTTCTGACTAGAATGTATTTCTGATGAGGGAAGTAATTGTTAAACTAGTTCACATATTATCTGCTTAATAAATATGAATAGATAAATGTACAATGTTCAGCAAATCCCTTTAATTTTCAGCAAAATCTCAAATCCTATATTATATACCAAATTTTAATATTTCCTGTTCAGCAGGGATTTAAAGAAAATTAAGTTGAATACAATTTTGAGATAATTAAATTAACCCTCTTTTTTCCTGAAGATACATATTTTTCAATGCATGACTAACATTCTACAAAACCAAGGCTTTCGATTGCAGAATCTGTCTTTTTAGAGAAAAGTGTTTTCACATTTCATAATTATAGTTGGAATAATAAAAACAAATAATTTCTATAATAAATATAGACATTGAAAAATGCACATATTCATGAACTAATTTCTACTCCCAAGGAAATTCAATTTTTCATCAATCGCAAGGAAGACTAGAGACTAAGAGAGTAGGACCGGAACTGAAATACTGGCTAGATGTTAGTAAAGAATGTGTTGCCCCAACATACAATGGGCAACAGATCAGCTTCATGAACATAGGAGGCCTTGCTCTTTGCTTCCAGGCATGTAAGCTCCTTGAGTGTCTTTGCCAGCAGTAGGATGCCAAACTTGTAGAAATCCCAGAGTCTATGTAAAGAAATAAAACTCTTTGAATTTTTTAGTGTTCCTATAAAATGTCCTAGTTTTGTGAGTAATGAAAATGTGTGTAACATAACAAAAATAAATATTTGCTTTCACTTCTCCAGAAACAAGTTACTCTTTCCATACCATGAGAATTAGATCTGTAGCTATTTTGTATAGCTAATTGATTTGATCCAAGAGGGTCAAATGGTTATAGACTGGGTGAGGTCCCTGGGTTAAGCCCAATATGTGGGAGACACAGAAGACGCCTCATGGCTTAAAAACCCAAAGATATATGGGGTATACTTAGACCTTGAGAAAGTGTATTTATATTTCAAAATGATAGGTTGATAACCTAGCTATATTTTATTCATCTAAAAAAAATGCACATTTTGTTTTTCTTCTTTTGAAGGATGAGGAGGTGGTTCACTTTTTTTTTTCTGTTACAGAAAGAGACCATTCTCTGATCTTCAACCTACATAGAGACTGTGAAGTTATTCGTAGGACATTTGACTAGGCTTTCTTCACCTTGTACCAGTGGTAAGGCCTGGCCAACATGCTTATTATTTTCTGTAAGATAATAAATAAGAAATCAATCTCTTACCCAGAGTACCTTATGTGCACATTCAGGATAAAATTAACAAATATGAATTTTGAAAATCCAAATGTCAGATGTTAAAGAAACCGCTCCTAGGTCCTGATGCAAGACTTGAAACTTATAATGCCAAAGTGCTCAATGGCAAAAAGAGTAACTTGGTGAGGGGATCAAGAAGATAATGATCTGGTGACTAATGGCCATGGCAGAACCGACAAATGCCAAAAACCTGATTAGAAATACTTATTTCAGTATTGTCAATGTGTACTGAAAACATCAAAGAGAAGCTGACTCATCAGATCCTTATCCTGGGATTCCATGGAACACCTTGCACTCTAAGCCCAGCACATAAATTAGATCCCCTTATGGAGAAGGGAAATAGAAGGCAGAAAATCTTTAGATGACTCTTGAATCAAGGTAATTCTTGAAAGAGTTTAAAACATGAGTAACAGATTTGCTTTTCATTAATAGTATGGAGAAAGTCTCAAAGGCTTAGTTAAGCTTATTATAGATAAAGAAGTTACAGTATTATTGTGACTGTGAAGTTCATAGCTTCTAGGTAAGCATTGGGAATGATTTTCTTCTTCCAAGTTTAATTCATTTAGACTTCTTGTATTTGGAAGAACAAGCATATTATAGAACAATATTACACAATTTGCCACTTAGGTTCTGGCTATAGTATTATGCCTATAAATACATAGACACTTTTTAGGTAGATACTTTTCTGAATAGCTCATACATGATTCTACATTTCCAAATCTTGTCTATTTCTTTTTAAATTGACACATCATTTCCTTTACTAATTGTATTGCTCCTTGCCTTTCTATACCATATTAAAGAAAGAAAACAATAGTAGTACTTATTTCAGAAGCAGTAATTTTGTAAAAGAATTGAGGTTTTTATTTTCCACATTTTGTATTTATCATGTTATTTTATCCCTACTGATTCTCAAAAAAATCTTTGAAGATTTACCATATATGCATAGACCTAAATTCTTGCCTAAAGCATTTTATCTACTTTTTTAAACTTGCTTTTAAATGTTTTATTCCTCTATTAAAAAATATCTGTTAGCCATATTAGTTAACAAATATTACTGGGTGTTTAGTAGGAGACATGTAATTTTCTAAGGATGTGGGGATATAGGAATAAAACACTCAAGATTATATTGAAAGACAGACAAAAATACAACTTAATTATATGTAAGAGTTGTTACAATGAAAAGGACAAATAAAGGAACAAAATGAATATATACTGTGTTGTGAGACATGTTTAAATAGAAGAGTTTATTCGTTTTGTTTCTCTAGAGAACTCTGACTAATATTACACATGTTTTGTATAACTGAGATGAATACTTTTCAATAGAAACAAAAAATAAGAGCAGACCTTGAGGCAAGATCATGCCTAGTGGATCTCTAGAACAACCAATGTAGTTGATGAAGATTGATCTGAGGGGTGGAAGGGTTGGGAGCAGAGGTGGAGATAAGATCAGAGAGTAAGGGAATGAGGAGGCACCGATCAATGTATGACAGTGAGGCCTATGAGGTTTTTGTTTATTTGAGTAGTGTGTAGATATATTATTGAGTTCTAAGTTTAAAAAGCATGATGATCTTATTTTTATTTAAAAAAAAATCTTCTGGGCCAGGCTCAGTGGCTCTGCCTGTAATCCCATCACTTTGAAAGGCCGAGGCAAATGGATTACCTGAGTCCTCGAGTTCAAGAACACCCTGGGCAACTAGGCGAGATCTCATCTCTACAACAAAATAAAAAATTAGCCAGGCACGATAGAGAATACCTGTAGTTCTGGATACTTGGAAGAATGAGACGCACAAATCGCTGGAGCCCAGCAGGTCAATGCTGGGGTGGCAGTGAGTAAGCCACGGCACTCCAACCTGGACGACAGAATGAGACTCCAACTCAAAAAAAAAAAAAAATCTTCTGGTTGCTAAACCAATAATATATTAATTACTATAAAAGTGGAAACAAGGAAATTATGTTATATTGTTGCAACAACCTAGGCAAGAAACGATAATGGTCTAGACCAAAGTGGTAAGATGGTAGTCGTACTAAAAGCTAAATATGTTTTAGAGATCTAGTCCATAGGATTTGATGTTGAAACAATGTAGTCTGGGAAAGACAAAAAAAGAGTTAAAAACTGCACAGTGATGAAAGGAGTAGAGTTAACTGATGTGTGTGTGTGTGTGTCTTCTCAAAATCTATTAGCAAAACTAGAAACTACTTAAGAAATTACAAATGTTTATATTATATTTTAAGATGAGTTCATTTTATTTTTAAAACATTAAAATATTATTTTTCAGTGAAAAAAATATGAGAAGACTAAAGAGAGGTATGTTTTTTTTCTTCTTAGCAAGACTAAGATTCTTTAGGGAATATCTAGATCAGTTTGTTTCTGAACTAATTTAGAAAAAGTTTGGTTTACAGAAAAGTCACTGTAGGTTTTCTTCAACTTTTTTTGTATTAAGTTATTTTACATTGAAGTTAATTGTGATGAAAAAATTATGTCATAGAGAATGGATTTAAGATTATTGATCAATCTTTTTAAACTAACTAGCATTTAGTTTTCTAGACTCAACTTCTTTTCTAGTTCAAGATACCTCCATACCATTCTCCATCATTTTGGGATATAAGTAACCAAAATGAATTCAATTTTCAAGTTTCCAATGTTATTATTAAGCTATCAATAATTTTTATCATAAACTTTTCAGGAGAACTAGTTATAACTAATATACTCTTCTCATTTTCTATAGATTTTGGAATTTTGATGGCTATAGATATATTGAAATAAAAAGGTACAGAGAAGACATAAGCTGGATATGAATTCCTAAATAGTTGATACTTGGTTGAAGCATATATTAAAATAAAATTTGACAAGGGAGTTTTAATAAGCATCTATCGACTTTAGAAACAGAGATTATGGTAACATATGTTACTGGCATACACAAACTTAGGACCCAACTACCTCATTTATAATATCATGAATTTAAAGAAATTACACGATAAGTGGTGTTTCCTTGAGATAACTTTCTGACTGTCCAACCTCAATTAATACTGAATTTTCAAGGACAATGAATTCATGACAAATTTATTTTTTGAACAAGACACCACATCAAGGAACTAAGACAAATTTGATTTTTTTCAAGTGTGTTGAGTGTAAGGAATTCATAATAGCAGAGTAATCACTGTACATTTGTATGTAAATGTTATCAGGTAATCATCTTGAAAGACTGGAAATGATTAACACGTTGAGGCATAAACCAGAGAAAATGTTCAACACTTGATGGAGACAGGAACATTTAGGACAATGCAAAACCATCTGTCCAGGAAATTGTTTTCCAAACACTGAAAATTATAAGCAATTATCAAGAATTTTACCTGACTATATTCATAACTCTGACTTAGTGACAGCTTAACTGATATTAAGCTTCATTTTTAGCACTAAGATTTTGGGATAATAACCATGTGCCTGTAATTTATACTGCTTCATCTTCTTTCTTTGTACGTGCTGAAAATATTTCAGCAATATATTTGTAAGAGGGTGATTGGAGTATAAAGCTGACTTTATTTTTTAAAACCAGTGAAAAGAAATTTGGTGTTACTGTGCTTACCTAAAAGTTTTAGAACATACATTTTCTTATTTTTAATTTTATTATTTTACAAAATGATACTGAGACAATCACTTACCAGTGTGTATGAAGGCAGACCCCCCCAAAACCGGAATTAATATTGGGGGCCCCCCCAAATGGAATTATTTGGGGGAGGGCTGGCCCCTTGTGTAGTATAAGCTTCCTCCACTAGTTAGGTGTTCTAAGATCCCATTAACATCAGTGTACCAGCTAGCATTGTGAGAGGCTGCATTTGCCTTCAATGAATGTTTTTGAAGATGCTTTCAATGCATTTGCCCATTTAGTTATGGGTGATTTATGAGCACACCTGCCCACAGCATGCTCAGTGTTCAGCAGTTTTGATCAGAAACAGCATGACCCCCATGCTCTACCCTCTTTATTCACCTGATTTTGCCCAGAGCAAACTTATATTTTTTGGTTGCTCCAATGAAAAAAGTCCTCAAAGGGAAACGTTTTGCAGAAGTGAAAGAGGTAAAAAAAAAACCAAAAAAACCTGTAGGAGCACTAAAAGCCATCAAAAATGATGAGTTCAAAAACTGTTTTGAGCACTGGTGTATTGCATCAAATAATAGATCGAAGGTGACTAAAGTTTAAATATGTAAAAATAAATGCAATTTTTAAAATACATAAATTCCAGATGTTTTGGGTTCCCTCTTGTACATTTGAACTGCTCACATGTGAAGTAGTTACTAGTATGTCAAATTATACTCCCAACTGACAAGATGTACTCTCAGTAGCTCAAAAATAAAAGCAGAACCAAGAGAATGTGGCGGGGTGAAGGGGCCATTATGCTCTCTATGTCCTTAGAAAGTATGTCAAAACCTGTTTTTTGGCAACCAAGTTAAAGAACAGTTCCTGAAATTAACTGGAGCTGGAAACTCTCAATTAACCACCAACAGATCGCCTGACATCAATTGACTGCCCACATGGAACCAGCAAGTTAAAAGAGACAGGTGATTTGGGCTTAAAGTTTATCCAAAGGAGACTCTGTTCCTCTCTCTCCTGACTACTCTTTCTTGCTCTGAGATTTTTGTTTTTGTACTTTTCTACTCCCCAGCCCTTCCTCAGAATGCAGTTTGTTTGTTTTGCATTGAAGATTGTGTATCCCCAATCTGCATATTGCTTTTGGAAAATAAAGTTCTTCTTTGCCTTCGCAGATCTTATTGGAGATTTGTTAACAACAACAACAAAAAAATCAGATTGCTAAAAGAAAAGAAAAGAAAAGAAAAGAAAAAAACAACAAAAAAACGAATAGAGAAAGATATGGTGAAAAATCACATATAAAATATAGGTTTTGTATCAGGCAAACTAATACTCAGATCTTAGCTTCATGCTCAAGTATATAACCTTGAACTTCTCTGAGTCTCAGTCTACCCATGTATAAATTGAAAATATTTCTGATAAAAGGAATAATGAAGTATTGTATATAAGACATTTATTGAAGTAACCAGCACATAGCAGACATTTAATGACTATTAATCATTACTTTGTGTTAACAGTGCATTTTTGAAGTATGAAAGTTATAACCATTCACTATTATTATTAGCAATACATAATTCATCTGCTGTCTTATTCTCATTAACTATACAAACTATCCATACCAAAAAGAAAATTAGAAAGGATAATTGGTTAATGATAAGATTATTAAAGTTATATGTAGAGGTCAAAGAGCATTACCAGAACAGCAATTCAAAAATTAGATGAGCTTTTAAACCTCAGTGGAGGACACAATTCAGCATCCTTGTGTGTAATGCATTCCTTTTTAATTCTTCAACCTGATATCACTACATTTGACAAACGGAACTGCAATATATTTTGGACATCAAACTACATTACTTCTTCTGATCTGCATAGAGAAAAATTATATCCAAGTAGCGAGCGAACAACATAATATGTTCTTTAATAAAAATATTAAACAAAGAACTGAGCCCCCACATTCTCACTCATAAGCGACCCTGAACAATTGTCATGATTGGCAGTAGTGGGAAACTGCTGGGGGAGGCAGCATGGGGGGTGGGAGGGGCACACTTCATCTGTAAGAGTACCTGATCTCAGGTGACGTAGGGACCAAAGTGAGGCCCAAACTTTACCTGTACAATGACCGTTTGTATACCCAACCCTGAATTGTACCCCACATCTTTAAAATAATTTAAAAAAAAATCAGAATACTAGTGACAAAGACTTGAAGGTTATAGAAAAAGGTTTTGTTGCCTGGTAAATTTTGAAATTTAAGTCTTAGGAAATGATAAACACTAACAAGAATAGATAGGGGTGCTTAGTATTTTATATCTGGTGGTGATTAATGTATGTAAACATGACTCAATATATTTTAACTTAATATTATAAAAATGTGTTTAATCCCCAAGTAAAATTATAAAAATGACACAATATCAAATACAATATCTATGAAGTTATTTCATCAGTCTATGCCTTTTCTGGAAATCTCAGGAAAACAATTCTTCATTGTCTTGTTATATCTCTGATCTAATTATTTTTCTACTGTATTTTGTTTGAACACACGAGTGAATAACACATTTTGAAATTTAAAAATAAATTTAATGACCTGTTATTTATAGCAGAATTATATTGATTACAAATGCTATGTCTGCTGTTAAGACAATATTGAATAAAAACTCATTTTAAAATAGTAGCATAGTTTTGCCATTTCCATTAATATGGAGAGAGTTTGTGGTACAGAAAATGTTTAGACTGAATAAAAGATCATTTCATATTCATCAATATAATCAACATTGAAATTGTTTTCAATACCTTGTTGTGACAGATACAATATCAGGACAGAAAGGTTTTGGTTTTATTGATAGATATATAAATATATCAAATGTAAAAAATGCCTAAACATATTTTTAATTTGTGTTAAATCAGTAAGAGACAATTTATATGGCTGAGTGATCACTTGAAATGTTTAATTATATGTAAATATTTCTCTATAGATGATGATCATTTTATACATGGCTGTGAGAAGAAATAGATTAGGCAAGTATAATAACTGAGTTTTTCTTTAATATTCATTTATTTCACTTTTTTCAACTTTGAGAAATTCAGTTGGTTGAAAGTATGATTTGTCACCCATCCAATTCTCAGTGTATTGGTTGTTCTCTTTTAGGGTAAAACTAAAAACCAAAAATTATACATTTTAATTATATTAGGTTTGAAAATCCTAAAAATGTTACTTATAATGTCACTTTCGTAGAATTGCACTTTACTGAAAGTTTACATATTTTCATTTAAACAAAGAGGCAAGTAATAAGAATAAAATGTGAATACTTTTTAAAAGAGACAATTGTAATTATACTGCTTTTAATAAGCATTTGTTGTCAAAAAATAAAACAATACTTTTTTGTATCTTTTATAGTTAAAGTACAATGTTGTAATTATTTTCTTACATGCTAGGAAAAATAATATGTACTAATTGTTAATGCCTTCTTTATGTCTTATCAATTGTATATTTTCTTTTTTTAAGTGGAAAATATAGTTTATATTAAAAGTAAATTAGAGAGAGAGAGAGAGAAAAGATTCACCTCCCCAAGATAGGGAAGGGGGCCAAGGCCAGGAAATATGGTGACCATGGCTCAAGCAGACCCATGGTTAGACCATGGCTTAGCAAAACAATAGTCCAATTGTATATTTTCAAATAATATCCCTGAAAGTCAATTTTGCTAGTTACTAGCATATTTAGTTAATAGCAATACATTTTCATTCTAACGAATTAAAACTGTATCTATTACTAACTAAAAATCAGAATATAATAGTAAATCTTTTTTACTTTTCCAAAATTTATCCCTTTAAACTTGTAATAATCTAAATTAATGTGTCTGTTTTCTGGTACTTGTATATTTGGCTAATTTCAAATTGTTTCTTCATAGTTTTCAATATTTTTATACTGAAAAATGATTCTGAAGTATCATTGGAGTTAACAAAATAACTCATAGAAAAGAACAATTATTGGCTTTGAAAAAGAATTATCCTGAAAGCGTTAACTTACTAACAGAGGTCTGACCCTTTCACAGGCCTTGAATAATAGATTTTGGTGGGAAAATGATGGGAAGCAGAAAGATCATTTCCTAATTGAATAATATATATTGAACAAAATGAATAGAAGAAGCAATTAAAAAAAACCCTTTTGGGTGATATTTGAAAGAAATGCTTGCTGGTTAACCAAAGACAATGAACAATTACCATGCAAATAGAAAGGAATTCTGTTTTTATTCATTTTTCTCTGTGAGGAAACACGCTGATGTGCCCTGTGTGGACTCTTAAATATCTGCATTTTCTTATAAAGATTTCTTATGTTAGTAAAAGAATGCTTGTTGTAGAATGTGTTGTTGAATACAGAGAAAAGAGACAGAAATTCCACTTGACTATAGTTGCTAGGAGTTAAATATTCAATAGCTGAGCCAAAATAATGACCATGGAGATGAATTGGAATGGGTATATATGAAAAATGTTTTAGACATAGTTTATGTTTAGAAGTTATGCAATCTAATTCAAAGTAATCTAATTCTCCACAATATTATAAACAGGTGAAGATCCAGTGTGGACAGAAAATTTCCCTCTTCAGGGGGGGAAAAAAAAAGACATGGTGTTCTTTATTTATCTGATCTTAATCTATCTTTTTTGGTTTGTTCCCTGCTATAGTCCAAGTAATTATTTTATGGTTTTTGTTTCTCAAAGCTCAACTCATTCTGTTCTTAAGCTTTCCAATTTTATTCAGGCTTAATGTAATGCTTAATATTTGATTTATTCTTTCTCTCCATTTTTTTAAAAGTTATAAGACCATTAATGAGCACTTCCATGTATACCCACATTACTATTCATAGTTATGTCACCTTAATTTCTGATTGAATTATCAGTGTCAGTATTTAATCTTTAATAATCACACTCTTTCTTGAACATTTATAAAATGGCATTTTTTTCTTTTTTCTTTTTAAATCTTATGCTTCCTTCCAAAGTCCAATTCAATTCATTATTTTGATTTTGGCAATTATGATTTATAAAGTTACTTGAATCCAGACTGGCATTTTCTCTGATAATTTTCTATTCTACTGAGGTATTAAATTATGTATTAAGTCACATGGCCTGATTTTAGCAAAATGAGACTTCTTCGTCAGAACTCAAAATATTTGAAGTAGGTGTTAGAGGGGTATGTCACTGTCAAGGAGCAACCAAGTCCCTCTACTGAGGTTTTTCCATCAATGTATCTACAGTACCTTTGAATCAAGGACTCAACCTCTGTTTCCTGAGTGGAAAGTCGCCTGTCTAAATTGTCTGTGTCCTTAGTTTGTAACAAAGAAGGTGATCACAGCTAAAGTTTAAATGCATACCAGTTAAAATTCAGTGGCTCAAGAGAGTGCTTTTCTTCAGGAAGAGCCATAGTTCTCCAACACAATGAATAAGAGGAATGGACAAAACTCCTGCATGGGCATCTTGGAGCTCTCCGTCATGTGATTTGGGATGATGCCACGCAGGTATTAGCTTACTCAGCTCAGTCAGCTTGCCCCTGCAGCCATCTCTCAAAGCACTTGCCCCAGCACAGTATCTTCCTAGCCTTGGTCCAAACTGGCTCCATATAGATTATTTCTGGGAAGGAGCAGGATGTTTTCTTTCTTACTGACACTATTATTATATTTATACTATAAAGTTGATTTTCTTATTTTACTATGTTTCACTTTGGTTTTCAGAAGTCTCAATAGAAAGCAAAAACACAACAGAGTAATGTAACATTAACCTTTTAAATTCCACATTTTTATATAACACTCTCTGTTTTCCTCAAGGGATGCTTCTACCTGGCAAAGAAAAGGACATTTAATATAAAGCTGTTTTATGATGACAGCTCCAAGCCTCAACAGTTTACTCCCTGGCTCACTACCGCACCTAATAATTTTATGCTTATTTCTTCACAATTTCCTCAGCCATATAAGTGGTCTTCTAACATTTTAGTCAATCCTGTCCCTGAACTGTTTTAGGGATACTGTCCTCTAACTTTATCTCAGCATCTCACTTCCAGTCATTCACAGTGTTATTATTACAAACAACTGCAATACTTCCATAGTTACGATTTCATGCTTCTAGCCTCCAACTGCTATATCTTACGTTTCCTCAGCTCATTCCCTCTTGTACCATGATATCAACAATCCTCAATTCCCCTGAGGACTCTCATTGTTGCTACTAACTTTTGAAAGTCCCTATGCAGTCAATCTTCCTGATGTCTTCCTTAACTATGTTTAATCATTATAATTTGGTCTTTATACCTCCCTCAATTCCATTGTTCCTCTCTTTATTTGAGTTAACTTTTGGCAAAACCATGGCCTTGTTTAGGTTAGTCTCCCTGCCAGTTTCACTTATACCAAAGCAGCTGACTCTGGTTTGAGCATAAAAACGCAGCCACATGGGATGATCTCACTTTACATTCAAGACGACAAACTTCAAGTGGGTCACCAATGCTGCAACCAACCATACTCTACATTTCTAGCCTATTCAACTCTCCTTATCGTCTACACACAAATATTGTATTTTCCCCACTTGAATATGAAGACCTGCTTCCCCATCCTCATTGTTTAACCAGTGGCAACGTTTCCTATATTGCTGACCACACTGAAGCAGTTAGAAGAGAATTTTCACAAGCTGAATATTTTGTTCACTCTTTACCAACATCTGCACCCAGACACTTTGCCGTTTTTTATGGCCATATGTAAGCCCTATGCTTTAATCGATATTCACTTTTTCCATTTTAAATCAAATTCCACTCTTTGTTTACTGTTTTAGAGTATTATTCAATAATTTTACTCTTTCTCTGTCATTAATTTTTTACCTCTCTGGTAGGTCATTCCCATTAAAATTTTCAGTTCTCCCTTACTTAAACTTGAAGAAATATTTAACAGATCTAATCATTCTCCTTGTATTACTTTCTTCACCTGGTTTCTAGAATGCATCACTTTCTATTTATTCATCCTTCACCTTATGTCACTGACTGTTCCTTCCTGGTCCTTATGGATAATTCTTCTTCTTCCTTCCCAACCATTTTTTGTGCTGTGTGTAGGAAGGGCATTGTTGCTTTTTTATTTCTCTATATTCACATTCTGTCTTGATGACCTCATCCAGTCTCATTATTCCAAACTCCCTCTCTACGTGATTGGATTTTAATTGTATAGTTCCATATAATTAGCATACTGACAACTTGTCTACATATAAGTATCTTAAGTCCAACATATCCAAAACCAAATATTTGATCTCCCAAAACCTACGCTACCTATTGTACTCACCGTGTCAATAGATTCAAGTCCATGTTTCCATTTGCTCAAAACAACTTTGGAATAATCCTGAATCATACATGTTTAATCTCTTGTTTTTTTCCAACACTTTTACTCCATTACTCTGTCATTGGTTTTACTTCATCATCATATCCAAAATACAAGAACCTGTCATCAATATTACAACTACAGTACTGGACCAAATCACAATCATTTCTTAATGTCACTCATCACAAAAGTCTTCTCTCCACTTTTTGAGTTCCCACAGTTTATTCTCAAATCAACTGATAAGTGATTCTCTTGCAAATTAAAGTAGGAATGTCACTTTCATCCTGAAAACTATAAATGACTCCTATGTCAACATAAAAGCTAAGGTTTCTACAATGACTTTTGAGGCTCTGAAAAATATGTCTTTTTTGTCTCCATTCTCCATATGTTTTCTAATTTTATCTTCTTGTTTATTTTGCTTTAACCATAATATCCTTCTCATTGATTTTTTTTATTTTATTTTAAGAAGACAGCTTGCTTCTTCCACTTTATGGTCCTTGTTCTAGTTATTCCTGCTGCTTGTATTTCTTGGTTCATGGCCACTTCCTCCATTTTAAGGGCCAGCAGCATAGCACCTTTAAATCTGAGTCCCTTTCCCTTTCTCTCACCCTCTCTCTTTCTCTTTCTCTCTCTCTCTTTGTTATATAAGATCAAATTGCAACTAGAGTCTACTGTATATACTATACAATCAGTTGTAAATATAGTTTTTTATATTATACACACTAGTTTCATCCTAAATGCTACTGGGTTCTTTAGTAATTCTGTACCTCTACTTTATTATCCCCATATTTAGTCTGAAGGAGATTGGTGATGTTGTATAGCCTAGGTCTTTTTGGTTTCATCACCATTTGTACTCTTAAGACATATATCTAAATAGTTATCACTTGTATGCTTTAACCACACTTTTTGGGTTAATAGTGAGTCCAGTAACTAATCATTTTCAATAGTAGAGAGGTTTCCAAGGCCTCATTAACTATTATACAGCCAAGTTTAATCATTTTTAATATAATATTTAATGACATAAAAGGAAAATTTTATCATGTATGAACATGTGCGAGTATATATTTTTCAGGACAAAATCAACCAACTAAATCAAAACAAAATAAAAAACAGTAAATAATTTTAGAATTAAGCAATTCTTATAAACATATTCAAGTAATAAAACAAAAATGAATTATAACTAAGTTTTGGGAGACAGATAATTTTAATTTAGGCGAAAGGAACATCTACTGTCTCTTACAAATTTGAGAGTCTATGAAATTATAGGACACTTAAAGGGCACACTTTTAATTGTTCTGATCTCTAAGTATGGGTTGAATATCCTTCTTTTGTTGTCTTGCAACACCAAAATCTTCTCGTATCTTAGTATATTTTTGTATTATGTTATAATTTTCTATTTACTTTTTTGTATTCTTCTATTACATGATAAGTTTCAGAAGGATGGGGTCACAGATCTCTTATACAGTTTAGTATCATCAATATACTAATAGCTGATTGACTTTTACTTTCAAAAAATATTTATTGAAAAAATGAGCAAGTTAATTCATAAAAAATCTAAATATCCCTAAGCTTCAACCCAAAAATTTATATTAATTTTTTTTAATTGAAGAGAATGTTTCTTTTCTTGAATTCAGTGCAAGCAAGCCAATAGTCATGTCTATTGAGTGCTAATATGTGTAAGAGGTTCTGCTGGAAGGTTACAGACAATAAAAAAACATGTAACTTGGAGAAAAAAACAGTTCTATTTGAAAACAAAAGGATAAATTAGAATTAACCATAATAGATGATCTAATACTCTTTTTGGTAATGTTATGCATCCATTATGATTTGAAATCTAAAAAAATATACTTAGTTATTTGCTGCACTGAATCTAGCATCTCTCTCATTAACTTTGTATTTGGAAAGTGACTTGAATCTACCAGTGTACTACATGATCTTTTCAGATTTTCGCTTTGATCTCAGACCTCCCAAGTTCAGTGAATTGACTACATCTACATCTAGGATGAGGAAATGAATCAAGCATACTAGGATCCTCTACAGATCTTTCTCCATCCCTGTCAAGTGACCTCTATTATCTCATTTAAAAAAAACAACACTTTGTACATAAAATTAATTTAAAAATGTTAATATCTGCCTCATGGAATTTGTGATTCAGGTGAAAGAAGGTAAAAACACTATATAAGTGTGTCTATATATACATATATGTATCACCATATTTTATGTATAAGGTGTGCTAAATATTAATGAAGCATGATGATCAAAGACAAGAAACAAAGGGGAAACACTTTGAATGACTTGAGTCTTAAGGAAAGAAAGAATGATCTTGCTATGGTCTGATACAGAATTAATGCCTTGAAACTTAACCCCTATTATCATAGTATTAAAGGTAGAACATTTAGGAGATGATTAGATCATGAAGAGAGGGCCCCCATGAATGTGATTCATGCCTTTATGAAAGAGGCAGAAGGGAACTTGTTTGTACCTTCTGTCATGTGAGGATCCTGTTAGAATACATCATCTATGAAGAACAGACCCTCCCCAAGGTACTGAATTTGCCAGTAAATTGATCTTGGTCTTCCCAGCCCCCAGAATTGTGAGAAATCATTTCTGCTGTTTATAATCTACCCAGTCTATGATATTCTGTTAAAGCAGTGTAAATGGACTAAGACATATCTTCAGTGTGGAATAAGGAACATCAATTGAAAGGAAACAATGAAAATATTGTAACTATTCAAATATGTATGTTTTCCAAAATATAATACTAATATATAACCACTATGTAAAAATCAGGCATTTACTATAACCATCATATTGGACAAATATTTTTTCTTTACTTCTTCCCAACTCCTCAAGAAAAGGAGAAGAATAAGCTAAGATCCAGTTAGTTCATCTGCCTGTATTTAAAAGACACTATGCATATTTAATCTACCACGCAATTTTCCCTCAGTAGTATAGTTTGATTGCTATTTTTAATGAACAGCATGGAGTTATTGGATGTTCCTTGCCTATTAGAAAATCCATGGAGCCGGGCTCAGTGGCTCAGCCTATAATCCCGCACCTTTGGGAAGCTGAGGTGAGTGGATTGCCTGAGCCCATGGGTTCGAGACCCACCTGGGCAGCGAGACCTCATCTCTACAATAAATCAAAAAATCATCCGGGCGTGGTAGCGCATGCCTGTAATTCCGGCTACTCGGAAGGCTGAGGCGGAAGGATCGCCGGAGCCCAGCAGGTCGAGGCTGCGGTGGCCGGGAGTGGCCACTGCACTCCAGTCTGGGCGACAGAGTGAGACTCCAACTCAAAATAAATAAATAAATAAAAGAAAAGAAAATAAAAAAATAAAAGAAAATCCATGGGATAAGAGAGTATATGTGTGTGCAATTCAATTATCTGAAGATAAAGCTCTTCGAACACTTTTTATTCATATCATGAACAGCAAAGATTACTTACTTTTATGGAACATTTGTTTTTGCAGATCTGCTCTAAGAATTATTGAAATAGGATTTTGAAAACTAGATAATTTTTATAACCCTGTTACAACATATAAGGTAGTAGAATATTTCCTCTTAACTCTAGGAAATACACAACTAATTGAAAATATTAAAGAAGTAGGAGAACATTAATTTTAAAATATTATTCTTTTATTTTTAACATGAATATTATGATTGCTTTATTCTGAATATAATTAAACCTATTAGTGCAAGGTACTAGATATGAATGAGTAATGGGAAATTCATCCTTAAACCATTCTATTTAATAAAGTTGTCAAATTCAACTTTCATAGGACAGAATTCTGCATCAATAATGTCTGGTGAGAATATTCTATGTTCTTGACATGAATCTTATAAACCATAAACTTTTTCGTAGAGTTGTTGCTCATTATGTCAATAACTTTAAGAAATAAATGAAAACACTTCAAGATTTGCACGACTTCATTACCTTTTTAAAAAATCAAATGAATGTGGAAGGATAAAACAAGTTTCAGACTTGACTTGAGTCTTTAAAATTAATTCTTCTCGATGAATATTTTATAGTTTTCCTTACATGTGGCATTCTGAATGTGTGAAATTAGAATGTTTGTATGGTGCCAAAATAATCTTTCAATTTATTTTGTCTTTATTACTATAGTCATCACCTTGTGTTATTACGATTGCTGCTTCTTTCTTTTGGCATAATTACAAACACTTTTGGAAGTTTGTCTTCTAAGAAATTGGATCTGGTGGTTATCAACTTTAGGTTAGATGCATATAGTTAATGTCTACTTCCAAACTTCCTGTTTACATTTTAAAGTCTCCTGAAAATGAGTTTTATGAGCTTTTGGATGAGGCATTTATAGCTGGTATGTGAACAATATGCCAGCCAAGACAAGTGTGTGTGTGGGCTAAAGTGACAGAAATGGAGGCAAGGAAAATACACTTGGTGAGCATTCCAATCAGCAAGTTAAATAGAGTTGGAACTTGTTCCAGATATTTTGCATAAATACTATTGTTTAATTATAGTGATAAATTTAAAAAATAGGTTCCATTATTTTGAGTTTTTAATATTATGAAATAGAGACTTCTATTATGTAGTATCACCAGGATTACATACATATCACCAGGATTTGTATTCCAGTCAGAACTGGAACCCAAGGACATCTGATTCTAATATTTAAACTCCTAATTTTAGTAGCTTTTACTGCCTCAATCTACAAGCAATTTGCAACCTAAAGTTATATCAGAAGGTAAGATGTAGTCTTACCATCAATCTACCTCAGTTCACGAGTAAGAGAAAATAAAAAGATAATTTTAGATGAAATGAATATGTTCTAGTTATCTCTTGCTATATGATAGACCCTCAGATCTCTCATGGTTCTGAGGGTGACTGGGTTTAGCAAGGCAATTTTCAGCTAGGATTTCATAGACTCTCAGTCAATTGACGACTGAGGTTGGAGTCATCTCTAAGATTTCTTCCTACTTTTGTCGGCATTTGATGCTGACTGTCAGCTGACTTCAGGTGGAGTTATCAGTCAGTTCATTTTCACATGTCTTGTCTGTGTGTCCTGGGCTTACAAACGACATGGCAGGTTAGTTCTAAGAACTAGCATTGAAGAAAGTAAGCCAGGTAAAAAGTTTCACAACTTAGCCATAGGAATCATGTCAGTTCAGCAACCTCTATATGTTTGAATGTGAGTCTTCAGAGCCAGTGATGTCCAAGGGAGGATAATTAGACTGAAAGGAGGGTCAAAGAATCTGAAATCATATTTTAAAGAAACCACCTCAGCCTTCATGTATTCTAATCTCTTGCTCCCTCTTTTTTTTTTTTTGCCAGTTCATAGACTAATTTCCTAATTTCTTGACAGTTTTTGATGCATTATTTTTCACAGCCACCCTAATATAGGAATCAGGTTGATCATATGGAGCATACGCTATGGAGACTTTTGGGAATAGACACAATTACACAATGAGTTTAAATGAAAAGAATACCTTTACACAAATTAGAGGCCTGGGTTCCTGTTTTTATCCTTCTTTAGTCAATGTATACTTGGACTTGGGCAGATCACTAAACTTCTTGTACTTTAGTTTCCTCATCTGTAAATAAGAAAGTTATCTTTGGGGTTTTAAATGAGATAATGAGAAAAAAATATTACATTATAAAGTTTTCTTTACGTATATGAGAATTTCAAAGAGTGGTAAATTAGCCTACTCAAATCAAATAAATGTGCTGCCTCCAAGAAGCTGATTTTGAAAACAAATAGAGAGATTTAAACAGAGACTTTTATGGAATGATCTTTTAAAGGACTCTAACAAATTCTCATTTTACAAATGAAGGAAAAAAGACCAAAGTTGTTAATATAGGGTCTTTGTACAAGATCACAGAATCCTGGGCAAGGGCATAGCTAATTTCAGAAGCCCTTGACCAGAGCTTGAACTATCATATTGCAGTTTAAGATCTTATAATAACTTACTGGCAAGAAGCAACATCATTTCTGTAATTTTATAACCATCATATTTACACTTTTGGTTGATTTTTTTGTAGTTTAGCTTAATTGACACAAATTTTGCTTTTGTACTGATAACTGTTTTGCATAATCTTTTCATCTGAAGTCTGCATTTTATAATTTTGTATGCTTCTAAGTTCTTCTGATAGGCTAAAACCGATTATTCAGTATAGTCATGTTTAAACTCCCAACCTATTAGTCAAGAGATGAATAAAATAAATAGAATCTGATTCTTGAGATTTACTGGTTGGATGAGAACAAAAGAAGTCAGAAAATGCCTAATCAACTAACAATGTGCAGAAACCAAACTAGAACCCAGTGATGATCTGCTAAGACGTCATTTTTCTATTTTCCCTCTGTCTCTATTGCCCCCCCACCCTCTCTCTCTCATAGAATATATCCTAGCCTTCTATTTATGGTAATGAACCTCATTTCAAGAATAAACAGGATGGCATTTGGAAGTATATGTAATATATTTTACAGTGTATTTGATGAGATCATCTTAAATTTTCAGCAAAAATATTCTTAGATTAAGACTGTAACTTTATATTGTTTCATTAGTTTATCAGATATCTACTCCTAGTCTTGAACCCTACATGGTGTTTAAGACAAAATTGTTGATTAAACTAAGGTGGCTCCAGCTTTCACAGAGCAAGCAGGCTTATGGATACAACTGATAATTGTTCATCATGGTGGCTCATGTTCATTCACCTGTCAGTGAAGGTATACAGAAAAGCATATTAGAATGTTTCTAATCAAAACATGGGGAGTTGGGCGATCTCCATCACTATAGTGACATTTCAGTTAAGACTTAAGGATTGAAGAAGATTATTTCTGGTAAATGTTAGAGATTGGGGAAAATGCCATACAACAAATAAAAATACATTTGATTTTGGTTAAATTGTACCAAAAAAATGGTATTTAAGCACAAGACAAATGATGATGTCAAGTATAAGCCACATTCAGTGGTTTTGATTTTATACCTAGAATCATGGGGAGACTCAGAATGGATTAGAGCATTATTCCTCCTCCAGGACTTGATGCAAGTTTCTCTGAATGTCTTTTTCCTAACTGTGTCCCCACTTCTTAAGCATAGTATCCATCTCCACTTCTTTTTGCTAATATGAGCATAGAATAACAATCAAAAAAAGATTGAAATTTTTGCTGATATTAACTTGTGCTCTGTGATTGCTTTTAGAAAATAATCATACAAAATGAGAGCTATTTTTTATTGGTTTAATTTCTCACCTCCAGTTCTAACTTTCATCCATTATCACCAAAATAGGAATATTATTTGGTCAGACTTCTAGGTTTTGAGGTCTCTGTTTTTCTATTCTTCAAGGGAAGAGTTAAGAATGTTCTTAAAATTATATGTATTTTTTCATTAATATTTTAATTTGGGTACACAAACACAGATGCCAACTATAATAAAGCAAGTAACCTTAATGAGTAAACTTGGTTATGTTTAAGAAATAAATAAGCATTCAAAACAATTAACTGTAAAATAGATTTTGAAGAATAATTCTATAATTTTAATACAGCCTGAGTATTGGATGACATTAAGAAGTTATAGCTATTTTTAGATGTAATAGTGATATTGTGGTTATATAGAAAAATGTTTTTTTTTTAGCAATATATGCTGAAATATTTAGGAGTGCATATTATGATGTCTGTGTTTTACTTCAAAATATTTTGCCAACAATTATACATAAGTATAAAACAGAAATTAGTAAGGCGGGCTAGGCACCATGCTTAGCTAAAGATAAGTTTTATAAATTAGGAGCCATACAAAATATGAATTCAGCATGGGCAAATTTTCAATTTTTAAAGAAAAGCTATAAATTCTGATTTTTATATGAAATCACATGAGTTTAAAATGTTGGCACTCAATCAATTTTGTGCTATTTATTTCAAACAAAACATACTTAAAACATTCAACCTTTAGACCATCTCTAAAATCTTTAACTTAGGATTATGGACAAATGTGGAAGGATAAACTCAGTTTTAGAGCATGAGAAAGCAGAAGCTACTCTGTTGAGAAGAGGAGATGACTGCATCCCTCTAAACTAGAAAGCAGACATGGTACTCTAAGTGTTCAGGTAGTACATGCACAGAAGTAGTGGGATTGAGAAAGCTACATTTCAGAAAGAGTTTTATGTCAAGGTCTTTTGTTTCAAGAACCACTGGAACTTAAAATGTATCCAAACTGGAATATACAAGTATGAACCTATGAATGTCTAATTTTGCATTTTATATGGCCACAGGAATCTTTGCCTCAATTTGGGATTAGATGTCTTCCAATGACTTCAATACATTTTGAGCTTCTCTAGTGGAGTATGAGGTAGAATGAGTTGAATTTTATTTTATGTAACACAAAGTGACATGACATTTCTTGTAAGCATTTTGTTGTGTGAAGCTCATCTTCTACAGATATTTTACAAAATTATTGCTTTGATAAAATGTCAGTTTGGGAAATGAATTAAAGATGATTATGTCAAAAGGTAGTAAGACCAATAAATAGACCAGTTTAGTAGCCCAACCTACAGAGTTTGCTGGTCTGAAAAAGAAATATAAAACTGGAATGTAGTTAAGTAAATGATGAGATGAAATATATAGCAAAGTTGTTTGTTTGTTTGTTTTTAATTCAACAGGACAACAAATAAAATAGATAAGACAAAGTTTTCAAAAAGGATTTCTGGATTTCAAGTTTAGACAGGTGGATAACTCTTTGTGTCATCCTTTGAGCTAGAGAAGGTGGGTGTAAAAGCAAGTTCAGGTGGGGCAGGGGGTTGGACATGCTAATATGAAATGCATAGGGGGATCTTCTGGTCAAAAGACCCACAAGTCATTTACAAATTGATTTGAAGTCAAATAGAGAAATCTGAGCTAGTGATATAGATCTGGATCATGAATTTAGCTGGTGATGATTCAAGCAGATACATGATCATGGAAAATGTGTAGACCAGGGAAAAAAAACCAGACTTGGGGATAGTTTATAGTAAACACTAAACACTTTCAAGCTTGGGTCTTCTCATTACCATTCCCTTATTATATTTTTCCAAGAGTGTTCACTTGACCCAAACTAGACCACTCATAATATCCTATTCCTTTAGCCACAGATATTGGCAAGATGGATAGGCATGTTACCATAATCAGGGTAGTCAGAGTTGATAGCTGGGAAAAGAGTATTAATTTCTGCTATTGTTGTGAGCTGTGAGTAGATGCTCGTAGAAATACTTGTGTGTGGAGAATGCAAGACAGTGGTGAAAGAGAATACAGTGTGTAAAAAAAAGGTAGAAAAGAGGCAGCAAGATACTCTTGATAGCATTTGAAATTTTGGTTTCATTTTTTTGTCAAAGCCTGTTTTTAGAAAAGTCAATATTTTTTCTTGATTTATTTAAAATTTAATATATTTTCTTATTTATTTAAGATAATACAAGAACAATATATATTTTTCAAGAAGTTAGAATGTATAGAGAACTAAGGCACAGAATCACTGCTGTAGAAATTGAGGGTAGGTTGGGGCTTAGAGGTTTTTTTCCGTGTGTGTTTGTGTATGTATGTATAAAAACTCATAATTACCAAATTAATGACAAAATCTAAAAAGAGAAATGAAAAGTATGTTTAAACACCTAGGAAAGGATCCAGTAACAAGGAGGGAATTTTATTGACTCACACTGAAAAGTTTAACATTAATTCTTAATTATACAGCCCACAAATAATGTGTGATTTAGGCTGAACTGCAACAATAACAGTTGATCTTTAATGAATAATACTAGTTTCCAAAGTAATTTAAAGAAAAATATCTCTTCCAAAAGAATTAATGTATTTAAAATGAAAAAATTTAAAATTTGCTAAAACAAGTAATATATAATATTCCACAATAATTTCAGTTTTCAGTGATTTTTCCCTTGATCCTTAAACTTTTTTAAGTTCTATCCTTCATGTGAACAGATGACACATTGAAATTATGAGTCAATTTTAGTGCAATTAGCAATATAAGTATTCAATAGAGACAAATTCTCTCAAAATGTACTTATTAAAAGTTTTTGGAGTTTATCTTTATCTTATCTTGATCTTTTAATAAAAAAAACTAAAGCATTATTTAGCAAGCTTTAAGTATGACCTTGAGCCGGGCTCGGTGGCTCAGCCTGTAATCCCACGCCTTTGGGAGGCTGAGGTGAGTGGATTGCCTGAGCCCACGGGTTCGAGACCCGCCTGGGCAACTTGGTGAGACCTCATCTCTATAATAAATAAAAAATTAGCCAGGCGTGGTAGCGCGCGCCTGTAGTTCCAGCTACCTGGAAGGCTGAGGCGGGAGGATCGCTGGAGCCCAGCAGG